>NC_089498.1:53494339-53797369 GCF_036850765.1 Saccopteryx bilineata | reverse complement strand
AATTTTAATGTTCCTTGTTCATTTTCAAAACATTTTCTTTTGTCAGCTTATTAAAAACATTTAACACCTAAAGTTTCCTGTGTGTTAGAAGTGCCAGAGTCCATTGTTGCACTTATGGTGGAAACTAGCTGGAGCACTAAAAAAATAGGCACACCCTGCTAACTGCAGTGTACTTCTAACCAAAGAGCACTATACCAGCCTGACCAGTGGTAGTGCTGAGCAGAGTGTCGACCTGCAACACTGAGATCACCAGTTACAAACCTAAGGTCGCTGGCTTGAGTGCGAGATCATTGATATGATCTTGAGGTTGCCAGCTTGAGCCCAAGGTCTTAGTCTTGAACAAAGATCAATGGCTAGCTTTGAGCCTAAGATCACCCATGCGGACCTGGTCAAGGCACATACAAGAAGCAATCAATGTACAACTAAAGTGAATCAATTAGTTGTTGCTTCTCTTCTCTACCTCTCTCCCATCCCCCCCCCTCTCTTTCCAGAAAAAAAAAAAAGAAAGAAAGAACAATACTAATCTAGCTTCCCCTACCAGAAGTGAAGGTCTGTGTAGCGAGAAGATTCTGTTTTCTCTTTTCTATAGCAGGTACCTGGGCGCTTGCCTTTCTTTTAATCTCCAATAAAAAGTACAAGATGTGCAGTAATCCTGTGAATTCTGGAGATGTTCTTCTTTAAACCGGAATAAAAGCTGTAATTGCATTTTCTCTCTTCTTGTTGGGGGCTTATTAGCATGTATTCAGAACTTTTTATTTAACAGAAGATTCCTTTGGGGTTTTTTACTATATTCATATAAATGAATAGAATAATTTCTTTTAGTAAACTAACAGTTTTATAATGAGATAACTGCACTCAAAACGAAATCCTAAACTTCAATTTTCAGCTATAGAGTCTACATATTGGTGCTTACAGCTATCAATTAAGTTCATGAAGTTAAAAGCTTTTGGTATTTTCCAAATATTTTGAAGCTTCACTTGAAAGATGGGTAGAGAAAAAGGAGTAGAAACTTGTGATAATTTAAAAAAATAATAACATTAATAAATGGTATCTGGGCCCTGGCCAGTTGGCTCAGCGGTAGAGCATCGGCCTGGCGTGCAGGAGTCCCGGGTTCGATTCCCGGCCAGGGCACACAGGAGAAGCGCCCATCTGCTTCTCCACCCCTCCCCTTCTCCTTCCTCTCTGTCTCTCTCTTCCCTTCCTGCAGCCAAGGCTCCATTGGAGTAAAGATGGCCCGGGCACTGAGGACGGCTCTGTGGCCTCTGCCTCAGGTACTAGAATGGCTCTGGATGCAACAGAGCGATGCCCCAGAGGGGCAGAGCATCACCCCCTGGTGGGCATGCCGGGTGGATCCTGGTCGGGCGCATGCGGGAGTCTGTCTGACTGCCTCCCTGTTTCCAGCTTCAGAAAAATGAAAAAAAAAATAAATAAATAAATGGTATCTGGACTCAGTGATTGTATCAAATGTGCAATTCCTCTTCTCTTGCTACAGAGGTTTAGTGAAGACTCATTTACTTCCTCTATTAAAACTGGAACACAAACATGGGATATATGTAAGTAAACCACAATTGATTATGATATTCATTAACAAACTGAAATATAAACTAAAATATTCAAGCACGCTCAGGATTTCACTACTGTTATGATAAGATAACTCTTTTGACTAAATAATACATATGTTAGAAAGAGAGAAATCATCTCAGTCAGTGAGTATTTTTATGAGAGATCAACGTGCATTTTTAAATGAGCACGCCCTTATACTGTTTTCAAAGAAGCTGAGACAAACATCTCAACATTATTAACTGTGAGAAAAACTATAGTCATTCTTGAGGGTTTTCTTTTTTTTTTCCCTAGAAGGAAGGTAACATTCTGTTAGACATTTGGAAAAATAAATAGTTTTTTAGCCAACAATATAAACCCAAGAATGTTCTATTTATAAATGTCCCTTTGAAAAAACAAAAGTGTGCCCAGGATATTCTTAGATTTCTATTTTAAGTGTTTCCAACAATTGAAATCCAACAATTTTTTTAGGAAACACATCTTTCTAATCAGAAAAAGAGAGTGAGAGAAAGACTCACTCTAGTACCATCTGTGAATGGATCATATAATGTCATAATTTGCCTTTCTGGGAGGAAAAACAAAGATGACAATGAGAAAGTGGTTAGTTTGCTGAGATGCAAGTAGATTTAGGACTAAGATGCCACTCTGAATTATTCTTGGTATTCTATAAAAAACAGAAGCGCAGAATAAAAGCACAAAGAGAACATAGTTGACTTGGTATAGGCTAATCATACATGCTGGTTGGCTCCAAACAGTCCTAGTAGTGAAGTGTTATAAAGCATCCTCAGCACGGGTCTTTTCCCAATTCCCTTTTGAAACGATTCCACTGTGAATAATAAATTGCCCCCAAATTATACAAAACGGTGCTTAAAAATAACACAATTACTTTGAAGCCAATAGTTCTGATCATTACTATTACTTTCTTTATTCTCAAACTTAAATGCTGAGTAGAAAAAATATATTTTAAAAAGAGTTTAGGTTTCTAAAAATATTTTTAAAAAGAGTTTAGGTTTTTCCAGCGATTTTGGAATGGCCTTAACTCTCTTTCCAAGTTTTTTTTTTTTTTTTTTTTTTTTATCTTTCAAGATAAATAGTATAGGTTCCAACTTGTAGCCCTGCCCCCTATAAACATTTCTGTCTAGTAGTGAACTTTGATGACATTTCCTGAGAAATGACATAAGAATATGTGAGATTTTCTCTCATTGTTTGCTGAGTGTGAGCTAGCTCTGTCAATGTCTTTCAGTGCTAGAATTTTGCTTTCCTGGTGGATCTTTATGGATGGACACAAAGGTTAAAGATACCAGCTGGCTTTCTGAATGAAATAGAGAGGTACCACACAATACTTTTCACTATTTATTTATTTATTTATTTATTTTTTGTATTTTCTGAAGCTGGAAACGGGGAGAGACAGACAGACTCCCGCATGCGCCCTACCGGGATCCACCCGGCACGCCCACCAGGAGCGACGCTCTGCCCACCAGGGGGCGATGCTCTGCCCCTCCGGGGCGTCACTCTGCTCCGACCAGAGCCACTCTAGCGCCTGGGGCAGAGGCCAAGGAGCCATCCCCAGCACCCGGGCCATCTTTGCTCCAATGGAGCCTTGGCTGCGGGAGGGGAAGAGAGAGACAGAGAGGAAGGAGGGGGTGGGGGTGGAGAAGCAAATGGGCGCTTCTCCTATGTGCCCTGGCCGGGAATCGAACCCGGGTCCCCCGCACGCCAGGCCGACGCTCTACCGCTGAGCCAACCGGCCAGGGCCACTTTTCACTATTTAAATGGAAGTAGCTACTGCTAAAAGAAATATTAACTGTTTCAAGATTTCATTTTCATTAGTAGGCAAAAATATTAAGTGATATTTTACTATTGAAAAATAGATGCTATTGGCCTGACCTATGGTGGCGCAGTGGAGAAAGTGTGGACCTGGAATGCTGAGGTCGCCGGTTAGAAACCCTGCACTTGTCTGGTCAAGGCACATATGAGAGTTGATGCTTTTTGCTCCTCCCCCTTCTCTCTCTCTCCTCTCTCTCTCTCATTTTCACTCTCACTCTTTCTCCTCTCTAAAATGAATAAATAAATATTAAAAAATTAAAAAAAGAAAGGAAAGTGTAAAGAAAAAGAAAAATAGATGCTATTTTCCTAATGACTGATATACACCTGACTTTTTTATATTCCTTTGGTAACTGACACATCCATATATTTCTTATGATACTCTATTATTTAAACCAGAAATTTCCTACTTCTTTGTTTTGGAGGATGGGGTATTCTATATTAATTTTTTAATTGAATTTATTAGGGTAACACTTGTTAAAAATTATACAGGTGTTAGGTCACAATTCTACAACACATATTATGAACACCATATTATGTGTTCACCTTCTATCCCAAGTCTAAGAAATATTTTATGTGTTCTTAACCTGAGGAGGACTATGTTCATCCTCCTCTAACACTGCTTTTAAACATCTATTTTTATATTAATGTTCACTAAAATTATTTATTTTAACTGGATACTTAAATATTATTAAAAATGGATATCATTTGAATACTATTTTTTTTATTCAACCTGAGACAAATACAAACAATAGAACTGGGCAATATGATTTGTTACAGTTTAAAATAAATTGAAAAAAATAACAGGATTAGAGATAGTGATTAATATATTTAAAAACAACTAGATTTGAGATTGATCAGATCTTTCATCCCATCTTCAGTGTACTAACATCAATCAATAATCGTGTGCAAATTATTTAACTTTTAGTACCCTTAATTTTCTTATAGACTTAAAAAAGCAATTTCATACAAAACTGTTAATAAATATATAAATTTCTAAGCAAAGAGGCACCTACAAAATTTCTGATTTTCAGAGGTAAATCTGGTCTGGTTTTGTGTTAGAGGCATGTTCTATATTTCATCCAATTGAAAAGTGAATGCATTCTTCTGTAATATAATACTGAACACAGGGTTGGAAAAGACAAAATGGCGTCTGAAACTAAAGAGCCTTCTCTCTCGTTCTTCCTGCACATCAGAATAGAGGAGCTCAGTTTCCTATCTTCTCTGTGCCCAGGTACTCTCACGTCAGTCAGTCACTGTTGGAAGTGTGAGAAACCCATGGATGCCATCCTTCCTCGAGTTGAGGAGGAACACTCTTGACTTATTCATGAGCATCACCATGACTGAAATGCTGTGTTCATAGACCCGCTTTACCTTACGTGGCAGGTAAGCAGAGGCTTTCCAGCAGTACTGGCTTTCTGCCCAGACTCTCTCCTTACTCTTGGGCAGTAACTCCAGCAGAATGGCAGTGCAACTCTATCTAGAGCTAAGGTACTCAGCAGTGGCCCAACAGGATACTTTAATTAGAAATCCAAAATAAATCATTCTAGTTTCATCTCAAATTTCTATTTATTTATTTATTTATTTACTTCAGCCTACTTCTCTTTAGGGAATGGATCATTTTACAATATATACATATATCAAATCATGTTGTACACCTAAACTAATATAATGTTATATGTCAACTATATTGCAACTTAAAAAAAAAATGTTGCTACCAAAATAATAAAAAATAATGGAAAAATTAGATCAAGACAAATAATTATTTTTTTTCTCTAGGTATAAGAAAATATGTCAAAAGATGAACAGAAAACACTCAACTCTAGTTTTTCTTTATGACTTGTCTCACCCCCTGATGACTTTCAATATCTTTTGTCCATCTTAGAACTGGAGCATGTGTCTCTTACTTTCATAATATGGTAGAAACAAAAATCAACTTAAGCTTGACCATGTGGTGGTGCAGTGAATAGAGCCTCGGACTGGGATGCAGAAGACCCAGGTTTAAAACCCTGAGGTTGGCAGCTTGAGTGCGGGCTCATCTGGTTTGAGCAAGGGGTCATTTGCTCTGCTGTAGCCACCTGGTCAAGGCACATATGAGAAAGCAATCAATGAACAACTAAGGTGCCACAATGAAGAATTGATGCTTCTCATCTGTCTCCTTTTCTGTCTGTCCCTATCTGTCCCTCTCTCTGGCTTTCTTTGTCTCTGTCACACACACACACACACACACACATCAACTTAAAAAAATATTGCAATTCATAAAGGGCCACAGTCACCAAGGCCTAGCATTAGAAAAATTCACTTGGGTTGAGACTTTATATTGTTCATTTCAGATGATTTACTTGACTAAACATTAAGCATACAAATAAAAAATTATATTAGCAAAATGTTTTTAATTGTAGAGAAAAAATTTTCAGTTTAACCAAAAAAAAAAAAAAAAAACCACACCCAAATTTAAAATTTCAGTTGGCACACAGCTCAATAGCCTTGCACTCTTTGCTTTTATATTAAAATGCTGCATGGTGTCTCTACTAGTGCCGCTGAGGATCACAGATAAGGCATCTGCAGGCATAATACTGATACTCTCTATAAATCAAGGTCCTGGTGAAAATTCACAAGCATCCAAATTTAAACTAATTTTCTAGCATGATGAGATTAGTCAATTTGTTCCAGTTCATCTCAGACATCAGGCTTATCTAACGATACTTGTCTAACCTATTTCGACTTTATGGATATGATTAGTAATTGGCTCCAGACCAATGAAGTAAGCAACTTTAAAGTAGATTTACATGATTCTCTTTAGCATATTGAATTCTATACAATTTATAAAAATCAAGTACAGCACCTAGTTTAAGTCTACAACAGAGATGACCTTCTATATGTGCTTGTAGCAATAAGATGAGAAGGTTAAAACCTGTTAATAGAAAGCAGCATCATTCTTATTTTCAGAGAAAAATATAAAAACCTATATGCTTTTCCAACATGAAACTAAACCTCCTGGTTTTTGGAATCATCAAAGACTTGAATTTTTAAAAAAAAAAAACATCTGCAGAGCTGCTTGTTTTTTTTTTAACTTTTCATTTTATTCTTTTAATATTATGAAGACTGTCAAATTTATATCCCTGATAATTTTCATTTTAAAGATAAATTCTCTTATGTTTTGTGCTGAAGGTGGTTCTGATTTGCAGTTAGGGAAGACAGAAAATACAGATTCCAGAATAGTAATGCCTATTCCACATTTAAAAAAAAAAAGTCTCTTGAGAATTTTCTCTTAGCTTAAAATGCTAAATAACTGTGCCTTTTAAGTAGAAAACTGAAGAAAAGGTTACTTTTAAATCTGAATAGTAAAAAATAATGTTTACCCAGAAAGTCTTATATTTGTATTTTATCCCACTCCTAAAAAACTAGTGACCCCCCCCTTTATTTTCTTCCAAAATATATATTTATCAAAAATATATGCTTTTTAAGTAACAACATTAGTAGTGTAGTAAAAGCTTGTCTATCTAAGAGAGAATTTAAGGTAAGAACTAAGAAATGGTACAGGGTCATGTGTGAGTAGCTGAAAGAATAATAGGTGCTTCTAAAGACTTCGAAGGAGAAAGACTGATTGTGGGGCCTTTCTATAAAGTAGGATGTGATCTCCATCTGGGGTCTTAGCTCTACCAATAATTCTGACTCCATTCTTCTGAGCAGTCGCCAGTGCACTAGTATTTTTAAAGAGTCCCACATATTTCTAATAGTCTACTCAAGTTAAAAATAATTGAGATTGAGAGAGAGAAAGAGAAAGGGAGAGGGAGGAAAGGTAAGCAGAAAGGAGAGCATTTAGGGCACAAGAGAAACAGATATTAGTCAGACACAAGGATGAGAAAGCAAAGGCAGGGTGAGTATAAGAAGCATCTTGGACTGATTTTGAGAAGTCATGGATTGCGCTATAAAGATTTTTTTTTGATAAGTCCATTGATTTTGATAGCTCAGATAAATAATTTTATTTTGTCTTATAAGGTAATTGTATTAGTATTTCACATTTGTAGAGAGAATACAAATTATTTAAAGTTCTATTTTAGAGAAATAATTGTAGCAGCACATTAAGAGTAAAGACTATTTGTGGAAGAGGAAAAGCTCTGAACATTGGCTCTCAAATATAAGTGTGGATAAGTTTCTTTGTGGAGCTTATTTAAATATAAATCTATGAACCCTCACTCAAGAGATTCCAACTGAGTGGGTCTGAGAGAAACCTAATATCTGCATTTTAAACTTGTTCTTTAGCTGACTGTAATGCATATGTCCTATGGACCAACCTATTTGGATACAAGAGATTTTGTAAGTTTTGTAAGAAATGGTTAAGAGATGTCTGATGATTATAATTAGTTACATATAAATTAAGTTACATATAAATTTAATGAGCACTGCTATATGTTGGATGAATACTTTGAAATGATGGAAATTAAATGACCAATTGGTCAAGGACCTTACTCTCAAAGAAGTAGTAATCTAAAATGAAGAGACATATATGCAGTTACCAATTATCTTTATTGTTAATAACCTTTTTTGGCATTTCCATATATGTATCAAGTACTGGGCTAAGCCTTTTATGTACATTATGTCATGTTTTCTTTTTTTATTTCTTTTTATTTTCCCTTGCAGAAACATCTGAAACTCGGAACTGCTTTTATCCCCTGTTCCCATTAGGAGAGCAGGAGTCTGACTGACATTTCATTGTGGTTGCTAAACAGAGTGATTCAACCAAGTGAGGTGAGGGGAAGATTAATGACTTTATTTTTACAAAAGGTAACTTTAAATTTTATGTGAATTTATGGGCTTACAAGTCCATAGAGTGTCAGGGCTGAAGATATTTCTGAAGTGCCAATTAAGGCTTCTGTCATCTAGAAGTTCTAATCATGTAATCACTGCTTTACTATTGCAACTTTGAAGTAAGGTAAAAATAAGTTCCAAGAGAAGTTAGTGAAACCATCCTTTGGCTCTCATAATTGCTGAAAATAATTGAGCTTATCTTTTTATAAAACTGAGTACCATTTCAGAAATCAACTAAATTACCTGCTCTCATGAAACATGATTAGTTCCGTAGTCCTAAATGGTGAAGAAATATTTTATTTATTTATTTTTATTTTTTTAATTAAGTAAGAGATGGAGAAGCACAGTGCTTTGACAGGAATCCACCCTGCAAGCCCCCTACCCAGTGATGCTCTGCCTATCTGGAGACTCTATGTCATTGCTTAGACCAGAGGTGAGGCCATGGAACCATTCTCAGCACCCAGGGCCAACTTGTTTGAACTATTCAAGCCATGGCTACAGGAAAGAAGGAAGGAAGGAAGGAAGGAAGGAAGGAAGGAAGGAAGGAAGGAAGGAAGGAAGGAAGGAAGGAAGGAAGGGAGGGAGGGAGGGAGGGAGGGAGGGAGGGAGGGAGGGAGGGAGGAAGGGAGGAAGGGAGGGAGGAAGGAAGGGAGGAAGGAAAGAAAAAGAAGGAAGGAAGGAAGAAAGGAAGGAAGGAAGGAAGGAAGGAAGGAAGGAAGGAAGGAAGGAAGGAAGGAAGGAAGAAGGAAGGAAAGGAGGGAGGGAGGGAGGAAGGGAGGGAGGGAGGGAGAGAGAGAGAGAGAGAGAAAGGGAGAAAAGGGAGAAAGAGAGAAAGGGGAGAGGTAGAGAAGCAGATGGTTGCTTGTCTTTTGTGCCCTGACAGGAAATTGAACCTGGGTCTTCCACATGCCAGGCTGATGTTCTATTGGTGAACCAACTGGTCAGAGCCTAAAATTTACAATAATTTAAATATAAAACCTCTACAGATGACACAGATGTTATCAATATAAAATAACATGCTCTATCACATCTGATTTTTTGAAATTTGTTTCTACTAATAATTGCTAGATATACTTTTAAAATTTGTGATGCGTAAGGTTACATCTATTTTTCCTGAAAACCAGATAATTAAAAGTATAATGCTGTAAACTGGGTGGGGCAAAAGAAAGTTTATAGTTGTTTATATAAAAAATAATACAATAATTAATAAATAACAATACAATAATAAACTCTGTTTCACATACAACTTTAAACCTACTTTTGCCCCACTCTGTCTTTTAGAAATTAAATAATATATAAAAATATGAATTATTTTATCAATAGAATTAGATGAACTGACAGATCTTGCAATCAAGAAAATTACAGCCCTGGCTAATTGGCTCAGTGGAGAGCATCGGCCTGGCATGTGGAAGTCCTGGGTTCAATTCCCAGTCAAGACACACAGGAGAGGTGAGATCATATGCTTTTCCACCCCTCCCCTTTCTCACTTTGCTCCCCCCCCCCTCTCTCTCATTCTGCAGTCATGACTCAAATGGTTTAAGCAAAGTTGGCCCCAGAGCGATGAGGATGGTTACATGACCTTGCCTCAGGTGCTAAAAATGACTTGATTGCCAAGCAACAGAGCAGCAGCCCAGACAGGCAGAACATCATAGAGTATGGGCTTGCCAGGTGGATCCCAGTCAGGGCATATGCAGGAGTCTGTCTCTACTTCCTTGCCTCTCACTTAATTAAAAATAAAAATAAAAAAATAAAGAAAACTATGACAGGAATAAAAGCTAATAAATGATTTATTATTAAAGATATGTGTAACATTTGAATGGCCAAGCCAAAATTATCATTCTATGAAAATGAATCATCTTACAGCTTCAGAATTACTTCGCCAAAGGTTACTAGGTAATACCCCATATTGAGTTAGGAGACGGCCAAGGCAATGGGTCTGGAAAAGGCAACTGTTTTTGTGATTAATTATTAAATTTTGGAAGAAAGTAATTTCCTCACTCTATTCCAAAACTTAGTTCATTAACTTCAAGGGCAAATGTCATATTTCTTTTAGTAGCAAAATGATAGTTACCGTGTAAGCAACAACTCTTTAATCACTTTGCCCTTACTGGCAGTTCAACCTATCTCAGAGTGCATTCCCCAAGCATGAAAATTATTCTGCATAAACTCAAATGTTACCTGTGATGTAGAGGCTGTCACATCAAGAAAATTAGAAGTGTTTTAGAGCATTACAGTTTTTTTTTCTCTGCATATTCATGGGAATACATAAAAATTTTATGATTATTCTTTAGTGAGACTGAGCCATTTCGGTATTTCAGTTGAAGAAAATAACTTTCACTGGGGACTACTGAGAAGTCATTCTTATGAGGAATATTCCAGGAATATATTTGTTTACTTTCTTCTTAAAAGAGACATTAATAATAGTAACAGCTACCGTTTCTTAAAATGCTTACTATGTATTCAGCCTTGTGATAGATTCTTAACCTACATTATTATTTTCCTTCTGTAAAAACCCTTGGGCATGATGAAATTGAAACTCATGTAGATTGACTTGCCAAAGACATGCAGAGCTAGAATAGTAAGCTGATTCCATATGATTCAAAGGCCATGTGTTTAACCATTACTTTGTCTTCCCTTCCTGAATACATGGAAGTAAAAAAAAATTCTCAAAAGTTCTGTAAATTCATAAGCAACCACATTACAAATTCTAAATTTCTATTTATAGTAAATGCAATGTGGGTAGGAAGATCATTTTGATACATGCAAGACAAAATTTAGTTTTATTAAATACAGAGGTGGGCAAAAGTAACTTTACAGGTGTTCATATGGGAAATAATTATTAAATACTAATACAAGAATAAACTGTTTTGTGTACTAAAACTGTAAATCTACTTTTTCCCACCCCTTTATTAATAAATAACAGATATTAGTATATTTATTTTAATAAAGATTAAATCTAAAGCTGTATATGATAAGTGGAACCATACAAACAGGGCAATCTCCCTTTTCACTTTATGTAGACAGGTTACAGTTCACTCACCCATACTGATTTTCTACTTTAAACCATTTGATATAAATATAAACAAAAAGTTAATTGACTATATGGATTTCTGCCTACCTTACACCATTTATTAGCTTGAAATAAGGAGGGGATAGAGTGGAATCTGACCAAATATTTGGATACCCTGGCCAAGCCAAGCTGACATATAAATTTAAACATCAGAGAAAATCACACACACACATACACACACATATACACAAATCATACACACACACTCACACAAATATTTTTATTAGAGTCCACAAACTTTGATATGCTTCTTTTCACCTGAAATCTTAACTGAAAGTCTCAGTTGGAATGCCTAAATATGGCCTTCCACACGGTATGAGCTTCTGGTAACACTGTGTCTAAGCTCCAATCATTACTTCTCAATCACACAAACTGAACATGCATTTTGCAAAGAATATGATTAAAAATTACGCTTATTTAAGGCCAAAGGCCTTTTCCTTATTTATTTTTTAAGATTTCATTGGAATAATATTTCTTAATAAAATTATGCAACTCTATAACACATCATCTGTGTACTGCATTGTGTGTTCACCACCCTAAGTCAAGTCTCCTATCACCATTTATTTCCCCTTTCCCTCATCTTCCTACTCCTACCCTCCTTTCTCTGTTAATCTCTGTACTGTTCTTGTCTGTGTCTGGTTTCTTTGTTCCTTTATTTGCTTAACCCCTTCACTTTTTTCACCAAACTCACTGAACCTCCTCCCCTCTGTCAGGTGTCAGTCTGTTTTCTATGTGTGAGTCTGTTTCTATTTTGTTCACTAGATTCCACATATGAATAAAATCATATGTATTTGCCTTTCTCTAACTGACTTATTTTACTTAGCATAATGCTCCCCAGGTCCATTCATGATGTCACTTTTTTTTTTTTACAGCTGAGTAATACTTTGATAACTGAAGAAAGTTTGACTTTAGGTGACGGTCACACAATGCAATATACAGATCATGTATCATAGAAACATACACTTGAAACTTATATAATCGTAGTAACCAATGTCACCCCAATAAATTTAATAGATTTTTAAGAGTGTATGAGCTTCTGAACCCAAACTATTTATACACCTAAGAACATTCAACCTCCTGTTGTAAAGTGTTCACATGCAATAATTAACCAAACACCCATTATATTGAAAGATTGGTATACCTCTCTAACTTTAGCATTGTTAAAGTAAATGAAGGCAATCTGTGCTACTGAATAATCCCCTATACACTAACATAGTATGTCAGGAAGAGTCTTAATTCATGATTACAGATGGAAAAGACACCAAAACAATCTTATGCAAACTGTAGGCAGTTTGTATAACATACAATTCAATCCAGATCATCACTGATCTGGAGCTAAAGATGCATGTGACATGTTACAAAATAATTAATGACTTTGAAATAAATAAAATTAAAATAGTTTCTTAGAAGAAAATAACATCGAATTACTTTCTTAAGAATTAAATTTTGAAATGCCCTGGCCAGATAGCTCATTTGGTTACAATATCATCCCAAAGTGCAGAGGTTGATGGTTCAATCCCTGGTCAGAGCACATACAGGAACAGATGTTCCTGTCTCTCTCTCTTACACTTTCTCTTCCTCTCTCTAAAATCAATAAAGTAAACATTAATAAAAAGAATTAAACTGTAAGCTAGTTCTAAGTGATCCTTATGAAAGCAACACAAGTTATATAATAACATAAAGAATGCTTAGTGTTGTCTGAAGACTTAAGGTAGAATATAGCTTTTTAGATATTATATACCTACTAAAAAAGTAGGATTCCTTTCAGTTTGCCCTTGGAATAGGCTGCTATTCTAACTAATGTGCCTGAAATTCCAGTCATTTGTATAATCACCATTACTATTTTTACACACCCACTGTCATTCTGTTCTATTATTTAGTTCCTATTTTTTTTTTTTTTTTTTTTTTTGCATTTTTCCAAAGCTGGAAACAGGGAGGCAGTCTGACAGACTCTCGCATGCGCCCAACTGGGATCCACCTGGCATGCCCACCAGAAGGCGATGCTCTGCCCCTCTGGGGTGTCGCTCTGTTGCATCCAGAGCCATCCTAGCACCTGAGGCAAAGGCCACAGAGCCATCCTCAGCGCCCGGGCCATCTTTGCTCCAATGGAGCCTCAGCTGCGGGAGGGGAAGATAGAGACAGAGAGGAAGGAGAGGGGGAGGGGTGGAGAAGCAGATGGGCGCTTCTCCTGTGTGCCCTGGCTGGGAATCGAACCCAGGACTCCTGAACGTCAGGCCGATGCTCTACCACTGAGCCAACCGGCCAAGGCCAGTTCCTATTTTTGACTCAACTCACTTTATTTACTTAAGATATTTAAAAAAGACTTGGTACATCAGTGTAAATATCATTGGTTTGGAGATATCTGGTTTATTTTTTTACTATGTATATTTTATAACATTATATAGTTTAATATTTAAAACTATAGTTATTATTATTAAAATTTGCAAGTACTGAAATGTCAAAAAATCACCTCATGTTTTACTACTGGTATATATACATTTCATAAAGTCCAATAATACACACTGAAATTTAATGCACATAAAAACCTAAAAGGTCTTGAGAATATGCAATGTTAAGATTATGTAGCAGTAAATGTTTGGGAAATTTTTGTGAGCAATAGTTGTTGAATAACCCCAGAAGTTAAACAAAGAGGATATGATGATGAGCCTGACCCGGCAGTGGCGCAGTGGATGGAGCATCGTACTGGGACATGGAAGACCCAGGTTTGAGAGCCTGGGTTTGCTTGCTTGAGAACGGGTTCATCTGGTTTGAATAAAGCTCACCAGCTTGAGCTAAGAGTTGCTAGCTTAAGCAAGGGGTCACTTGGTCTGCTGTAGCCTCCCAGTCAAGGAATATGGGGGAGGGCAATCAATGAACAACTAACAAGCTGCAATGAAGAATTGATGCTTCTCATCTCTGTCTCTATCTGTCCCTCTCTGTCTCTGTCACACACACACTCAAAAAAATAAAAATAAAAAATGAAAACAAATAGATGATGAGAGTATTGGTAATAAATAGTACTAGGTTTTTATGACATGGTCATAGTACACATTACAATTTGTAAACCATATATTTGATGAGCAGCTAACATCCAAAAATATATAAAGAACCCGTACAACTCAATAATAAAAGGAAATCTGATTTAAAAATGAACAGAAGGACTGAATAGTCATTTTCCAAAGAACACACACAAATGTCTATTAGGTACATAGAAAGGTGTCCAAGAGTACTAATCATCAGAAAAATGCAGATTGAATCAAAATGAGATATCACCTCACATGATACATGTTAGTATGGCTTTTATCAAAAAGAGAAATAATAAATGTTGGTGAGGAAAGGAAGAGGTGTCTTCAGTCTCAAATTTACTGTAGCTTTATTCAGAAGAGGCAAGATACAGAAACAAGCTAAGGGTAAGTCAATGAATGAATGGATAAAGAAGATGTAGTACATTTATACAATGGACTATTATTAAGCCATGAGAAAGAAGGAACTCCTTCATTATGTAACAATATAAATAGATATTCAGGGCTTTGTGCTAGGTGAAATAAGTCAGACAGAGAAAGACATCGTAATATCATTATGTGTGAAATCTAAAAAAGAGAAACTCAGAGAGGAGAGGAGAGTAGTTAGTGGCTGTGAGGGGCTGGAATGTGGTGAAAATCGTTGAAGGTGTCAAAGGTGAAAAGTTCCAGTTATAAGATGGCTCAGTGCAGGGTATGTGATGTAAAGCAATGTGAGTCTAGTTAACAATACTCTATTGTATATTTGTAAGTAGCTAAGAGACTTGATCTTAAAGGTTTTTACCATACACATAAAAAACTTAACTAACTATATGACGTGATGAATTTGTTACCTAAAAAAGAAAAAAGAAAAAAAAGTAATAATGTGAGGTAACGAATGGATTAACACATCTTACTTGGTAATTAAACATATATGTATACCAGTTGTGGGATTTAGCTGGTTCGCACCAGTTCAGCAGAACCAATACCTAATTTTTTGTTGAGTTTGGCAAACTGGTTGTTAAAATGGCACTTGTAATCAGGGTTCTTTATGAGGTGGGCGCCTGGGCAGCTGCCCAATGTGGAAATCACAAATTTATATTTCTTACTCTTTTTTAACATTCATCTGTGCAACAGTGTATTCTAAGTGCCTGTAGTAATGTTCATTCTGTCCACCAGTGAAAAAAATTGCAAGTGAGAACGCCAATCAAGAAGCAATATGAAAATATCTTAAATAACAGTTTTATTGTTTTTTGTAAGGTAGTATTTAATATTTTTTCACTAATATTTTAAAATTCATAAATAACATAATCTGGTTTTGTGTAACTCTTTTATTGTTCTTATTTAAGTATTAAATGCATGAAATAATAAACTACCTATTAGTATACTGTGTTTTATACTTAAAATGGTCATTAGGACAGAAAACTGATTGTTAAATTATTTGCATCCCACCATTGATGTATACATGTATACAGATATCAAATCATTATATCATATATCTTAAACTTACTCAAGGTTGAAGTCAATGATGTCTCAATAAATTTTGGAGGAAAATAAATGCAGCATTTTATGGTGAATTTTATAGTCTCATTACAATACAGTTATACCAGTATTGCAAATTAATATGCCTAGGCAAAAGGATGAATATATCAAGATATATCTAGGCAAATATTTTCATATTATAGAATTCTTATGAAGTCAAAATTGTTACCAAATTAAAACTATAAATGTGTTTAATTCAGTAAATTCATCATTTGCAGTGATAGACTGGTTTTTTTTTTCAATTTTAACCCATGCTCAAGCCATATCTCCAAAAGAAAAATTCATTTCAACCTTCTTTTTTACCTCCTGATATAACAGTATCCTTGCCACCTCAATTCTTTGTACTTACTCCTTTCTGTGTTAAATGCTCTCAGAAAATCTTTATGTAGTTGTCTCTCTTTTATTTTTCTAATTCTTTAAATCTCAATTCAAATGCCCCTTCCTCAGAGGGTCATCCTTTATACTCTTATCTAGAGCATCACCTCTTTTGCTGATGGTCATTCTGAATTAAAGCATCACCCATTACTAGCTCAATGCCTTGATTTATTTCTTTTTTCTTAGCACTTAGCATTTGTTGATTTATTTCATTCTTCCAAGAGAATGTAAGCACAATGAGAGGAGGAATCTTTTTCTTTTTAAATAATTTTATTTTTTTAATGGGGCGACATCAATAAATCAGGATACATATATTCAAAGATAACAAGTCCAGGTTATCTTGTCGTTCAATTATGTTGCATACCCATCACCCAAAGTCAGATTGTCCTCTGTCACCTTCTATCTAGTTTTCTTTGTGCCCCTCCCCCTCCCCCTTTCCCTCTCCCTTTCTCCCCTCCCCCGTAACCACCACACTCTTATCAATGTCTCTTAGTTTCACTTTTATGTCCCACCTACGTATGGAATAATGCAGTTCCTGGTTTTTTCTGATTTACTTATTTCGCTTCGTATCATGTTATAAAGATCCCACCATTTTGCTGTAAATGATCCAATGTCATCATTTCTTATGGCTGAGTAGTATTCCATAGTGTATATGTGCCACATCTTCTTTATCCAGTCATCTATTGATGGGCTTTTTGGTTGTTTCCATGTCCTGGCCACTGTGAACAATGCTGCAATGAACATGGGGCTGCATGTGTCTTTACGTATCAATGTTTCTGAGTTTTGGGGGTATATACCCAGTAGAGGGATTGCTGGGTCATAAGGTAGTTCTATTTGCAGTTTTTTGAGGAACCACCATACTTTCTTCCATAATGGTTGCACTACTTTACATTCCCACCAACAGTGGATGAGGGTTCCTTTTTCTGAGAGGAGGAATCTTGTCTGTCTTTTTTACTCAGTACTTTCTGGTACAGAAACAGAGCATACTGTTAATAATTATTATTGCATGAACTAAATGAACCATTCTATAGAACCCAGAAAGTTCATGAGGTTGATATTTACCTTCTCCTTGCAGATACTTAGTCTATAGAGAAAAATCTCTAACAAATACAGGTGCAAAAATCCTAAACAAAATACTAGTAAATCAAATACAACAACACACTGAAAAAATAATGCATCACAATCAAATAGAGTTTATTCTAGGAGCCCAGGATGGTTCAAAATGTGTAAATTGATCAATATAATGCACAACATTAACCACAATAATAAAAAAGCATGGTATTGGCAGAAAAACAGACATACAGACCAATGGAATAGAATTGAGAGCCAGAAATAGAACTTCATATATATAGACAAATAGTTCTCAACAAACAAGACAAAAACAGAATGGAGAAAAGAAAGCCTTTTCAATAAATGGTGCTGGGAAAACTGGAAAGCCACATGCAAAAGAATGATAAAAATAAATGAATGGGACTACATAAAACTAAAAAACCCCTACACAGCAAAAGAAACTGACAACAAAACAAATAGGCAGTCAATTAAATGGGAAATGATGTTTGCAAACAACATCTCTGATAAAGGGTTAACATCCAAAATACATAAATAACTCACAAAGCTCAGCAACAAACAAGCAAACAATTCAGTTAAAAGTTGGGCAGAGGACCTGGACAGACCTTCTCCCATGAGGACATACAAATAGCCACAGATGAATAAAAAGATGTTCATCTTCACTAGCAATTCTAGAAATGCAAATTAAAACTAAAGAGATACCACCTCACATCTGTTAGATTGGCTATTATCAAAAAGACAGGTAATAACAAGTGTTGGAGAGGCTGTGGAGAAAAAGTACCTTCATTTACTGGTGGTGGTAATGCACCACCATTATGTGGTGTGACCATTAGTACAATTAGTACATTTAGTACAACCATTATGGAAGAAAGTATGGCAATTCCTTACAAAATTGAAAATAAAACTACCATATGACCCAGCAATCCCAATACTGGGTAACTACTCCCAAAACTCAAAAACATTGATATGTAAAGACACATGCATACCTATGTTCATAGCAGCCTTATTCACAGTGGCTAAGACATGGAATCAACCAAAGTGTTCTTTGATAGACAATTGGATAAAGATGTGGTACTTATATACAATGAAACTCATAAGAAATTATGACTCATAATTTATGACAACATGGATGGATCTTGAGAACATTATATTTAGTGAAATAAGTAAATCAGAAAAAGGTGAGAACTGTATGATTTCACACATAGGTGGGATATACAACTGAGACTCATGGACATAGATAAAAGTAAAATGGTTACCAGGGAGAAGGGGATGTGAGGAAGGGGGTTGGGGGAAAGCTGTAAAGAGAGACAAATACACAGTGACAGAAAATGATTTGACTTTGGGTGATGGGTATACAACATAATCAACAGTTCAAATGCTATAGAAATATCCTCCTGAAATCTATGTACTCTTATTGATCAATGTCACCATGTTAAATCTAGTTTTCTAAAAAAATTTTTAAAAAATCAGTTAAAATGTCATAGAGATGTGCACTGAAAACCTATGCACTCTTATTGGTCAATGTCACCCCATTAAATTTAATGAAAATAACTGTCAAAGAATTTTTTGCTCTCTCTTATACTTCTCTTTGTATTGTTATGAGATGACACATACTTAGTTATAAAGTTTTCTTGAAATTTCTATGAATCCTTTGTACAGCTCTATTATAATATCTTCTAGTTCTCTCACTTGGAATGTTTTGTTTAAATATTAATTTTATTTGGTATAATCCCTCCTTCATGGATCCACTAAACTTGAAGAGCAAGAAATCCTATTTAAATACACTGGAGTAAATAAAAATAAAACAGTAATAAGCTTTTACTACTTTCTAATTAAGGCAGAACTTTTAAATTAATTATAACATTGGCTGTCAAAGATTTGCTCCTTCAAGATTCACATCCAACAGGTCTACTTTTTACATGTTAATATTAGTTTCTAAATGAATCTTCCATAATAATGCGGCTCATTTGTGTCTCAGATTGCTGCCTATAGATCCCAAGTGATTAAAAATCTTTAGTTATTATAGCCAGCTAGACACCATTTTTATTTTCACCAAAGAACGAGAAGAGTAAAAAACTAACAAAAAATTAGGCTATAAGTGTCCAAAGATTGTCAATAGCTCATCAAAACCATTTGACTAATGGTAAAGCCAATGCTATATATAGATTTATAGAATTAGAGTTGCCAGAAAAAAAGAAAACAAGGAAGAAGTGGGGTGGAGGCTAAGGTCCAGGATTGCCTGGTGGGATCAGACTCAGATGGAGGAGGAAGGAATAAATATCTCTAATATCTTTGAAAAAGAAAGTGAAGGCATATGTAGAGACCTCTTAGAATTGTGGTATTACAAATATAAACTTTTATTTTATTTTTCCGCAATGTTTCAAAACAGGTTAAACTTTTTCCACCTTTTTGCTGAAGGTGTGTTAATACTGTGAAATTTCTGTAGATTCTTTCTGTAGCAGGAGAATATACCAGAAACGCTGTTTAAGTATTGTCTGCTTTGATGATTTGCTTATCTTCCAGTTGTTTTTAAGACTTTTAATAGCAGGACATAAAGAAACAAATGGAATACAGAATCTTTGCACTCATCAAACAGTTTGTAAAAAATGTCTTAAAGCAACCTCCACCCTGGCAATGATTAACTTTCTGAAAAGCTTTACTCATTTAGTGCAAAACATAGCCCAAGACAATGTCTGTGTTCTAAATTCTTGTCAGAAGGATAATATCCTTGATGCATTGACTAACTTCATCAAAAGCCTTTATTCTTTTATTTTAATTTTTATTAATTTTTAATTTATTGTATTTACATGGATTCAAATGTACCACTGAATATAAAGCCTTTATTCTTAAGGCAACAAATATTTTGATACAATTTATATTTTTTTTATGGCTACATAACAAATTAGTTACCACAAATTTACTCAGTTAAAACAACACAATTTTATTATTTCACAGTTTCCACAGGCCAGAAATCCAACATGGAATGACTAGGTGTTAACACTGCTTAGGTTGTCACAATGCTGAAATCAAGGCTGAGTTCTTTCCTAGAGGCTGTGAAAAGAATTGCTTCCAATCCCATTCAAGCTGTCAGTGGAATCTAATTCCTTGCAATTTGTAGAACTATTGTCCCCATTTTCTTGCTAGCTGTCAATTGGACTTGTCTCCAACTTTTAGAGGCTATTCTCGGTTCTTTCCACATGAACTCTTCCCTCTTCAAGCCAGTCAGCAAAGCGCATCCAATTCTTCTCATGATTTGAATTTCTCTGACTTCTGCTACCAGCCAGAGAAAATTTCTCTTTTAAAGAGCTCACATAATCAGGTTTGGCCAAGCAGGATAACTTCCCTTTTTTAAAATCAAGTGACTCATACAGCATAATCTTATCTCGAGTGGAAAATCTATTAAATTTAGAGTCCTGGAGATTATGTAGTATGCACATTGGGGAAAGAGCAGTGGTGGGATTCGAATGATTTAACAACCAGTTCTCTGCCCTAATGACCATTCAAATGTAAAAAAATGATTTACCAAAAGGTAGTTTAAAATTTCATGCATTTAATACTTAAAATAAGAACAATAAAATAAGTATACAAAACTAGATTTTAAGAATTTTAAAATATTAATGAATAAATATTAAATAATATCTGACAAAAAACAATGTAACTGCAAAATATTTCCATATTGCTTCCTGATTGGCATTCTCACTTGCAATTTCTTTCACCTGTGGGAGGAATGAACATTACTATGGGTGCCTAGAATATGCTGTTGCACAGATGAACATTAAAAAAGAGTAAGGAATGTAAATTTGTGCTTTTCACATTGGGAAGCTGCCCAGGCACCCAACTTAGATAGAACCCTGATTACAAGTGCTATTTTTACAACCAGTTTGCCAAACTCAAAAAAAAAATTAGGTATCAGTTCTGCCAAACTACTGTGAACCAGCTGAATCCCATCACTGGGAAAGAGGTGAAAAATCTTGTAGGCCATTTTCAATCTCTGCTTTCCACGGTCCAGGATGTTTTTGTATTCATATTAGTGTTGGAGACAAATTTCTAGAATTTACTAATTTCTTACCAGATATCACAATAACATAAAAAAAGGTACTTGAATATACTTAAACTAATAATTAAATATATCAGAAAATATTTTATTGATTTCCACTTTTTAAACACAGGATGTGTTTGCTATACAACAACAATTTATATATCATACCTGAGGCTCTCTTTTATTTTTGTTGGGCTCAGTGTCATTTTTGAGATAAAGGCCAGAAAAATAATCCCTCTGCTGCAATGATGACAGCAAAACAAATAGGTCATTTCCGACATATGCCTGGGAGGGCTATCTTCTGTGGTTTAGGGAACAGCAAATCAAGCCAAGAAGTCATCTGTGTTATTCATTGACATAATCCCATCCTAAATTGACTACTGTATGTACTCAATGGCTCCTGGAGGCTTAGCTTTAGCATAAATCCATATATTATCTTTTATTATAAAGTCAAACTACTCCTCTGTAGTATATATTAAGTCTATATTTCATTTTACATATATTTTATACATATGGCCATTTCATGAACATATACATATTGGCCCTTTTCATGAACTATGTTAAAAATAACAATAAATAAGTGTGTCACCATTACATTTTCTATGCACAAAAAACTGCATTAATGTTAATCAAATTAACAATTCAGTAAATTCAGTTCACTAAGTTTCTAGAAACAATTTAATCATCCATTCTATTTTATTAGCAAACAGTATCAGTCTCACTAGTTCATTATATCTCAACTCTCTATAACACTAACTGAAAAAAAGTGTTAATTAGCAGATCAATATGAACATAACATAAAGGCAGTCGAAGTGAAAAATGTTAACTAACCAATTAAAGTATCGTTCAACAACTGTGTACGCGGGCCTTCTGTGTGCCTGACAGATACAGGCGATGTAATGGCGAACAAAACAGGGCCCTTGTCCTCAAGTCATTTTTTATCTTTTAATGGAAACAAGCAAGCAAAACTATTAATTACAATGAGATAAGAAAAGCATTTTAAGGGCTTAATAAAGTTTTCTCTGGTAGCATATATAATGGATAACTAATGTAATCGTAAGGATATTGGGAGAAGCTGGAGCTAAGACTAAAGGTATTCACTGTCCAAAAGCCTTGAGACTTTGACAAGTCTAGCTAAATTGAATGAAGACATAAAAGGAATGCTATCAAATTTCTAGATAATTAAAAACTGAGAATGATTAATTACTTTTGTTAATAGCATTATAATTCAAAATAATTAGGACACAGCTGAAATAAATGCTAATTATCAATAAAAAATAGAAAAATAGGATTATTAATATTTTTAAATAATATAATTAATAGTGAATTGTAAAGATTGGGTTTGATGAATCAGACAATGAAGAAAAAAATGAGTTGAGTTGAAAAATCAATAATTACTCTATATTTAACACTTGTTTCATGTTTACCTTACCATTTTACAGGTCAGGTAAATTAATTTCTATAAATTTACACATTGTTAATAGCTAGAATCAGTATTTGAGTTTATATCTATCAGTGAGGGGTCTGGATTGGTAACACAGATTAGGAGACAATTTATTGTATTAAAATAAGAAAGCTATAGGTTAAGTCATAAGATTATAGAATGTGGCCCTGGCCAGTTTCCTCAATGGATAGAGAGTCAGCTTGGTTCAATCTCTGGTCAGGGTATATAAAAGAAATGACAATCTACTTCTTTTCTCCTCCTTCTCCCCCTTTGTCCTTCTTTTTCTTCCACAGCTAGTGGCTTAATTGGTTTGAGCATCAGACCTGGGAACTGAGGCTAGATCGGCTGGTCTAAGCATCAACCTCAGGCAATGAAGATAGCTCAGTTAATTCAAGTATTGGCCCCAGACAGGGGTTGTTGGTTGGATCCACATGCAAAATTCTGTCTCACTGTCTCCCTTTTCTCACTTAAAAAATAAAATGAAAAGAATATAGAATGTGTTTGATAAAATACATAAACCATATACATTTATGGAATATTTTGTTAGATGTGCATTGTTACATATATTAGGACATGTACTAAAACATATATTTTAGTACATGTTTTAGTACATATATGTTTTAGTACATAAGAAATTGAAGACAAACAGTACAAGTTGGGAGGACAAGTCTGCAAATT
The DNA here is from genome assembly GCF_036850765.1 of Saccopteryx bilineata. Lineage (NCBI taxonomy): Eukaryota > Metazoa > Chordata > Mammalia > Chiroptera > Emballonuridae > Saccopteryx > Saccopteryx bilineata. Next base: position 53,773,958 of record NC_089498.1, on the reverse strand, counting down.
ACTCCCAGAAGAATGAAGTGGACTGATGTTATAGCTAAGAGTACAATCATAAGAAGCAGGTGTTCCAGCAGGAATTAAACCCACTCCAAGGTGACCAAGATGTGAGAACCTCTCCTCAGACTACTAATCATATGATAATTAGAAAACTTAAAAAAAAATTAGAGTTTATTTCTCATTCTCACTATATCCCACTTAGGTTAAGTCTTTGGAGGAGAAAAATTGTGCAGGAACAAAAAATATATATATTAGCTCGATCAGGCAGTGGCACAGTGGATAGAACATTGGACTCAGATGCAGAGGACCCAGGTTTGAATCCCCAAAGTTGCTGGCTTAAGCACGGGTTTATTCAGTTTGAACGTGGGCTCACCAGCTTGAGCATGGGGTAGCTGGCCTGAGCATGGAATCACAGATATGATCTCATGGTCGCTGGCTTGAAGCCCTGGGTTTCTGGCTTGAGCCCAAACTTTCTGGCTTGAGCAAGGGGGTCACTGGCTTGGTTGCAGCCACCTTGTCAAGGCACATATGAGAAAGCAATCAATATACAACAAAGAATTGATACTTCTCATCTCTTTCCCTCTCTGCCTGTCTGTCCCTATCTGTCCTTCTCTCTGTCCTTGCCTCTTTCACTAAATATATATAACTATATATTATATATTTAATATAATATATAATAATATATAAAAATAAATATATATATTTATAAATAGAGAAAGTATATGGTTTGTTTATTAAATCAACTACAGAGCTTATAATATTAAAAATTTCTTGAGAAATTCAAATATGTTTTATCTAATAAGGTCAGTGTCAATAAACCAGGCTTCATGATAGATGTTTAACTGGATAGAATTGCTACATGGAAGAATCTTTGCCTTAGGAACAGAGAAGCTTCTTGGCCCAGTTCCTTTCTGTGAGATGTCTTGGGTTGCTCTCAAATATTGTTTCAAACAGTCTTGATTGTTTCCTTGCCTCTTTCTGAGACAAAAGATAAGAGTTAACCAAGATGAAATAGAAAGGTAGTGAAGAGAATTTTAGGTGGTGAAGGAAATTTAAAATAGCCAAAAGAAAAGAGTTTTTTGTCTATATAGTATAGGCTTCTTTAAATGTATAATTTCTCTCTATAAAAAGCAAAGTACTGTGTTCCTTAAATTTATTCTTGCACCTCCTAAAAGTAGAACAAAACCAGTGGGTAAAGTTATAAAAAGAGTTATTATTTTGGATAAATAAATATTGGGTAATTTTGAATAATTTACTTTTTCGGCCCTGGCAGATTGGCTCAGTGGTAGAGTAGAAACCCAGCATGTGGATGTCTCCAGTTGGATTCCCAGTCAGGGCACACAGGATAAGGGACCATCTGCTTCTCCTCCCCTCCCACTCCTTTCTCTTTCTTTCTCTTTCCCTCCCAAAGCCAGGGTTCCATTGGTTTGACACATTGGACCCAATCACTGAGGATGGCTACATGGAGCCTCAGCCTTAGGGACTAAAAATGGTTCAGTTGCAAGCATGGCCCAGACAGGTAGGGCATCGGCCCAAGATGGGCATTGCTGGGTGAAGCCCAGTCGAGGCACATGTGGGAGTCTATCTATCTCTCATCCTCTCACTTGTAAAGGAAGAAAAAAAAAGAATGATTTACTTTTTCAGTGAGACTGTGACTGATTTATTCAGTTCTTCCCATTATTGAAGTAACTAATCAGAAATAAACTAGTGTTTTGTCAGATGCTGTGCAGGGAGTATTTTCTTTGAAAAGATAGTTATATGAATTAATATTAAAACTCTATTCAACTCCAAATATTGTTATTCTAAGTGTATTTATAGAATAATAAAAAATAAATTTTACAAGTTAATGAATAAACAGATGTAAAACAATGTGGGTGAAATGAAAAATTATCCACTCTGTCACTAGAGACTATAATAAAACTTAATGGATTTATTAGAATATGTTGCCAAGGGGCCTGTGTTCAGTATTTAGAAAAAAGAAACATCCTCTTCCCTCTACTTAAAAACCTCTTAATAAAGAATTATTAGGCAGAGAAATGGAAAAGTATATAATACCATCATAACCACTGAAGTGACTAGAAAAACAAAAGACAGATATACAAAATTATTCGTTACTAACGCCATCATCTCAAGAAGAATTGAACACAGACAACAGAAAATTTTATTTTTATAAACTCATTATTCCAAAGGTTTTCCGACTTAAAAGAACAAAAACAATTACTTAAATATCATGGAAAGCCTTTAGCATTCTATTAGTAAGATATTTAATTTTCATTAAAGCTGTCTAGTGGGAAAAATCATTCAAATAAATTTTGTATCTTGAGAGAAGCGAGTGAATGAACAAAAAGTGCAGAATTAATTCAAGGCTTTATTTTTTTTTCAGAGTTAACCATGTCTTGAAATAAATATGTTATAAAGTTATAAATTTATAATATATTTAAATAAAAATATAATTCATAGGTCTGAAACAACTATTTAAGTAATTTAAATTTTTGTAATAAATTTAATTTACATTTTATTTTAGTTTTTAATTAAAATGTATAATTCAAAATTTAATATATATTTCTCTATGCCTTTTACATATATAATATCACATATATACAAATATATGTTTACATGTATGACATATACATATACAAAAAATCACATTATCTAATATATACACATACAAAATTTTATTATCAATTTATTTCTGGATATTATAAAATATTCATTTGAATTTCCTATTTGTTTCCAAGTAGTAAGAACCAAAATATCTCCACACTTTATCAGATCTCCTCTGGTTGAGACCACAGGTTTAGACACATGCAAACAAAGTCTAAAACCAAGTGCAGACAAGATCCCTAGGGAAAACAGAAAGAAGTTAAAGGTTGAGTCCAAATAAATTAGAGGGGATTGAGAAATACCTTGGGCTTCCCATAGAACTACAATAACAAAACATAAAACAATCCTACAAAAGGTCCAGAAAGTCAGCCAATAATTTAAGTGCTTAATGAAAATAATGTCAACATTCTTTAGAAGAAAATAATGTTAGATGGGACAACGATCTTAAGGCTCAGGTTGTGTTGTAAGGTACCAAAAGCTACAGAATTAATATTAATATTATAGAAAGCTTAAAGAACATTTTATTAATTTGGGCTGGGCATGCAGAAAGATTTTGTAAGTGATCTTTGTACTTGTGTGATTAGCATCAAACCAGGGTGGCCAATAGCATTGTATTGTAAATGCAGAGGGGAAGGAAGATTTGGGTTCTCTGACCTCTACCCTGGCATCTGTAAGGAAATAGGTAAATAGCTAGCCAGGTGCAAGAAGGGAAAGATTAAAATAAACCTTTTCTTATATCGATGGGCCATTTACAGGAATTTGCCCCCATGGAAACTACCCCTCCCCTCTTGAAAGCATGTAGTTAATGTATATAATCTCTGAACAAAGGAATGGCAGGTGAACACTAGAAAATATAGGAATATATCTAATATGTAGGGTGACATTTTACCATTGTGTTACCTTGTAAGTTTTAATGTGTAGAAATGTATTTTTATGAATCCTATAAACAAATGTTACAAACTTGCTAATAAATTGTGTCCCATCCCCCCTTCATCCTTTTCCCAAACTTGTATAGGTGAAAACAAAGGTTATAAGCTTATGCTGTGATGTCAGGTTTTTTACCCACCCATGTATAATTAAGGGTATATAACCAGCCCCTAGAATATTTTAGAGATACACGATTTGGGACTGCTGCCCCATGTAAGCTATAAGCAGCTGGCATATTTAATAAATTTCCTCCTTTAATAAAAAAAACTCTTCAAAATTCATCTGGACTGGGTGTCTCTATGTGAACTCGATGAAATGAGGTACAGTGCCTTTCAGAATCTGGGGTGCAGTACTTTATAACAGTGGTTCTTACTAAATGCTTTTATGCTAAATGTTAAAATATAGCACAGTATTTTGCAGACTCAGCTGTAACAATATGAGTTTGACCCAACCTATAAGTTTAGCCAACTGCAAAAAAAATCAAGATGTAATTTACCAAACAATGTACATAAACAATGGCTAAGCCTCCTTGCTGACAGACAAAGCTTGCTGCAAATGAATAAATCTACCTAAACACAACCATTTCTCATTGTTTTTTTAAAAAATATTTTTAAATTTTATTGATTAATTATTAAAGTGAGAGAGGAAGAGAGAGAGAAACATTAATTTTTTGTTCCACTTATTTGTGCATTCATTGGTTGATTCTTGCATGTACCCTGACCAGGGATTAAACCCACAAACTTGGCACATCAGGACAATGCTATAACCAATTGAGCTACCCAGCCAGGTTATCATGTCTCATTCTTGAAAAGAACACACCAAGAATCAAACCTCTGGGTTCAGTAACAATAATAAAATTGACAATCTCTAAATTAGATTACCTAAAACACCCAATATGTAAAAAAAATATTATTTTGAGGAAGGAGACCCCCCCCCCCTTCAAATAAGAGGCTTCAAGAATATTTTATTATTTAGGCCAAACATTCAGAGAGATTTTGTAAATATGATCTTTTGTGTAATTTTAAAAAATCTCAAGATGTCCGATCCTATTCCTGCTTAGAAAGGGCTGTTATATTGTAAATACAGAGGTTTTTGTACTTAGAAGATTTTGTATAGAAGGAGGAAGGAAGCTAGGACCCCTCCCTTCTCTACACCTGGGTGAAAGAAGGTCAAACAGCCAGGAATATAGGAGGGGAAGGGAGACTTGAGTAGCCCTTTCCTGTTCCCCTTTCTTTCTCCTTAATGGGCGATTTACAAATGCTTATACCAGTGGTAGTCAACCTGGTCCCTACCGCCCTCTAGTGGTCATTCCAGCTTTCATGGTAGGTGGTAGTGGAGAAACCAAAGTATAAATAAAAAGATAGATTTAACTATAGTAAGTTGTTTTATAAAGATTTATTCTGCCAAACTTAGCAAAAATCCAACATAAAGTATTTGGTAAGTAAGTATTATTATATGCTTTAACTTGCTGTAATTCTGCTTTATAAATTTTATAAAGTAAAGTTACTTCCTTACTTTATAAATCACCATTACTGTGGAACCTGTGGGCGGTTAGAAAATTTTACTACTAACAGAGATACAAAAGTGGGGTAGGTATATAAAGGTTGACTACCTCTGGCTTATACTCTCATCATCTAACCCCTTCCCATCCTGAAATTGTGTGATTGACATATGTACTTCTAAACAAAGGAATCACAAGATCCAGGTATATGAACCTGTATTCTGTAAAGGGTGTAAAGATGAAAGAAATCTAATTTCAGGAAGCACATGTCTTTGGAGCTACAGACTTCATATGCTCCCCCAGATTTAATAAATTCTCTTTTCCTCTTATAGTTATTTGAGTGTCAATCCTCCATTGGGTTGCTTTCCTGCAACATATTTTGGTGCATTGGCCATGAAATAAGAAGGAAAAGACACTCTACACTGGGTGGACTTTGGGTACCCCACTGGGGGCTCCCGAACCATCCTGTAGATGCGCCCACTTGAGTGCGCACTGGAAATCTTTCCCCTGTGGACGCCTCACAGGGTAGAGAAAGGAGTTTCCATCTGCTGGTCCCAGCAAGGTCCAGATAACAGAGGAACAGGAAAGGGGACATGTCTAAAGCCCAGTAAGGTGTACCGGGCAAAGGAAGCTAGCTGAGGTTTTGTCCTACCGGGCAGAAGAGATGCCTGATCACCCTCCAGAGAGTCACTAATCACCCTCCATAGGTTAAGAGCAGTGACTGTGCACTCTCCACAGGTGTGGAGAAGGAGCTCCACATGTCAAGAGCAGTGACTTGTCACCCTCTACTGATGTGTGGGAGGTTGTGTGAAAGAGAGTGAGTGTGGAGCGGCAGGTGATGACCCCTCCAAATTTGCCCTACCCTTCCCCAATTCCTTCGTGTGGTGTGATTGTTGTCTGTAGTGGGAAACATGGGAGGTTCACAAGAAAATCCACTCCTTTAGCCATGATTGTTAACAATTTTACGAAAGAGTTATCAAGGGATTATGGAGTTACTATGTCCCCATGGAAATTGAGAACCTTGTATGAAGTAGAGTGGCCCGCCTTTGATATAGGTTGGCCTGCAGAAGGAAGCTTGGATAGGTCTGTTGTATAGAAGGTGTGTCAGGTAGTCACTGGAGATCCAGGCTACCCAGATCAGTTTCCCTATGTGGACACTTGGCTTACGTTGATTCTGCACCCACCCACTTGGCTTAGAGGTCAGGCTTCTACAATATTGGTAGCTAAGGCAGGGATACGTTTTACCAGACCCAGAGAGCTGCTGCAGCCATGGGTGCCAGAAATTTTAATCTCTAATGAGCCAGAAGAAGCAGAAGCTCTGGCTCCCCCACTTTATGTGCCAGCTAGGCTTTATCCTTCCATACCGGACTCTCTGTCCACCCCGGAGACGGCCTCTGAATCAGGCCTGTCATTGCCAGATTTATCAAGTCCCAGAAAACCTCACTGGAGCCAGAGGTAACTCCCACTGCTCTGTCGGAATTGGGTCCAGAATCTCCTCCCCTAGCCAGGAGGTTATGCTCAAAAACAATGCCTTATATGCAGATGCCTATGAGAGAAGTAAGAAATACAGTAATAAATGAGCAAAGGAATATAGTAGAATGATGGGTGCTGGTGTATCAACCATTCACCACCACAGACCTTCTCAATTGGAAGCACCACACTTCCTCTTTTACAGAAAAGCCTCAGGCTCTAATAGATCTGATGCTGTCGATATTTCAGACCCACAATCCTACATGGGAAGATGGCTATCAATTACTCCAACTCTGTTCAATACAGAGGAAAGGCACCGAATAATACAAGCAGCAATTAAATGTGTAGAGGGGAATGCTCCTGAGGAACGCCAGAATCCTCAGGAATTTGCAAGGGTCCAGATGCCAGGAGAGGATCCTAAGTGGGACCCAAATGAAGAGGAGGGCTTGGACGGCTGAGGAGATATAGAGAGGCTCTCCTCCAAGGCCTACAGAAAGAGGGCCAAAGCCCACTAATATCAACAAGGTGGCAGAGGCTTTGCAGAGGAAGAATGAAAGTCTGGGTGACTTTTATGAGAGATTGTGTGAGACTTACAGGATGTATACCCCCTTTGATCCAGAGAGTCCAGAGAACCAAAGAATGGTTACTCTGGCTTTTGTCAGCCAGAGTACAGAAGATATAAAAAGGAAACTCCAGAAATTAGAAGGCTTTGCGGCAATAAACATAACCCAACTCATAGAAGTAGCCAATAAAGTCTATGTGAACAGGGAGATTACAAGCAGAAAGGAAGATGAGTGCCAAATGCAGAGAAAGAAAGAATTTATAGCAGCAGCCCTCCAACAGAAGGGAAAAGGAAAATCTCCTTTTGAAAATGGGAGGAAAACAGGCAAGGGCAAGACAAGGCAGTCAGGCAGAACCCCCTGCAACGTGATCAGTGCGCCATGTGCCGGGGAACAGGTCATTGGAAAAATGAATGTCCCAATGGGACAAGGGGGATGCATGCCTGCCAGCTGCCTTCCAAAGGGAAGGCACACTGTTCAACATAGCTGGGGAGTCCCTCTTGGACTGAGGGTGACCGGACTCAAGGGCCCCCCACTGGGTCTATAGTCCACATGGTGGTAGGGGGCCAGAAGCTAGACTTCCTGACTGGTACAGGGGCTGAACACTCAGTGGTAACTCGGCCAATAGTGCCACTCTCTAGGGTAGAGAGTGTAGGAGTCAGCAAAAAACAAGCCAAGCAGGCATTCTGTAAGCCTCGTAATCATATAATAGGAGGTCATGAAATTACGCATCAGTTTTTATACATGCCTGACTGTCCAGTGTCCTTGTCAGGATGTGATCTGCTGAGCAAATTAAGAGCTTCAATATCCTTTGCTGACAATGGCTGGCTGGATTTGCAGGTGCCTAAGTGTAGGCTTGTCTTAACTCTAATTGTTCCTAGAGAGGAGAAATGCAGGATTTTTGCTACCAAATCTGGGAAGCCACTGAGCCAAAAACTAATTAAAAAATACTCTGGACTTTGGGCTGAAGAAAATTCCCTGGGGTTGGCAATATACCAAGTGCCAGTGCAGATAGAGTTAAAGCCTTGGGCACTGCCTGTTAGTCAAAAACAATACTCGATTCCTGGGAGGGGGGGGGGGCTTAGAAGGAATCCAGATGGTGAAGGGATTAGTAAAATTATATATACAAAAAACATAGATCCAGATAACAGGACAACAAAACCCAGAAAGGTGGGGAGGGAGTCGGGGGGGTCAACAGGGGTGTAATGGGAAGCATGTTGTTGAGAGTAAGGGTGTATACTGATTGGGACACTTGAATCCATTTTAACACAATAAATTTTAAAATTTAATAGAAATAATTTAAAAAATAAAACTTAAATTAAAAAAAGAATAAAAGAAAGAAAGGGAGGGTAGGAGGGAGGGAAGGAAGGAGAGAGAGAGAGAAAGAAAAAGAAAGAAAGAAAGAAAGAAAGAAAGAAAGAAAGAAAGAAAGAAAGAAAGAAAGAAAGAAAGAAAAAGAAAGAAAGAAAGAAAGAAAGAAAGAAAGAAAGAAAGAAAGAAAGAAAGAAAGAAAGGAAGGAAGGAAGGAAGGAAGGAAGGAAGGAAGGTTTTGGCAGAGATAAGTAAGGCATTCCAGTCAAAAGCAGTTTATTGTCACTAATGATTCACAAATATCCCATTCCAGAAATGTATAATTCACAAAGTTTTAATGCCCTTTTACTTTGGGTAAGGTGAGTGACATACACAGAAACTTTGGAACATGTTGGAGCATCTCTTTAATTATATCTAGTACCAACCATTAGCAAAGTGTTCATTGATTGTTTCAGTTGAACTCTTTGAGAAAGCAAAACCTTAATAACAGTTGAAAATGTTATGATCATTGCTTATTTTTACATAGATTAACATCAACTTTTTACAGAGGAAACTGGTAAAAAAACTGAAAATTATTTACTTCCTAAGATGACTTTTATTTTCTAAAAAAAATCTTTTAACAAGCCTGAAGCTAGCTTTCAAATGACAGTAAAACATATGGTTAAAATGTAAAAATAAAGTCAGCAACTCAACCACAGCAAATTTACTTTGTAATTAATGCACTTGACAAAAAATAAAATTGGGGATATTAGCATGAAGTCAAATGGATGATGAATATAGAATGATACAGATAGTTTAAAATATACGTTCTTCACATAAAATCAATTTACAATACTTATCTGATCACATCTTATATTCCTACATCAATAATATTTGACCTTACATTTCACTCTTCAATTAAAATTAAATTATATATAAATATAAAACACATTGCCTAAAATGCCTAATGGTATACCATTCCTATGGAGTAAAATCCAACATTCTATATAATTTACACTCTTATCTACTCAAATATATCTTTTCACCTTTATTTTCCACAACTACTTTTGTTTCCTGCAACCTTTACTTCTTCTGTATTGTTTCCCTGGCAATTCTCACCCATCATTTTTAAAGCCTGATAAAATGTTTTCTGCCTATGAAACCACCTCTGATAACCCAAGGTTAAATAACCTGAAGCTTTTCTTTCCAAAGCACTCCATCTTATTTATTTCAGAAGATATGTATTGAGGCAATGCAGCATAGTGGGAAAGGTGTTTTCCATACACAAGTATAAAATCCTATTCTGCATGTTTATACTGTACAGTTTAGGCTTGGTTCTCAAACTTTCTGAACTCAGTTTGCTTATAAATAAATTTACCCTTGTTTAATTTAATAATATCCATATGTATGATAGTCTTTTTTTTTTTTTTTGTAAACTTGAATGGATCACAGAGTTCCCAGATACTTAGATATTATTTCTGAGTGTATCTGTTAGTGTGTTTCTCGATGAGATTAATAGCAAAGCAACAGACTGAGTAAAGCAGATTACCCTCCCAGTGTGTGTATGGGCATCACGAAATCTAATAAGGACCTGAACAAAAGAGAAGGTGGAGGAACAGAGATTTCATCCCTTCTGGTCCTGACTACATAGACCAGTGATTGGCAACCTTTTGAGCTTGGTGTATCAAAATTCACCAAAAAAAGGAGCATAACTTGGGTGGTGAGTCACTTCAAGAAAAGAAAAAAACATAATTTCATGAAATTTATAGTTTAAATAACAAAAATGTATAATTATAGTATATAACTGTATTTAATAAACCAAAAACTAATTATTTAACTTACCTGCTTAGTGACTTCTTTGTTCATCTGTCAGTTGGTTTCTTTTGTTGGCCTTGATATTATCTAACTTGTGTGAGGTGCTGTGAACTAAGATAAGTGAGGGGGAGGGGGAATTCTTTAACCTGCCATTTAGTGACTTTTTTGTTGCTGAATTTTATTGGCTAAATATTCAATTGAAGGTATTTTGAACACTTCAAGCTCAAGTAAGCGCTACTAACTTCATCTATCAATCTTTTTCTTTTGTTGGTTTTGATAATATTTAACACTGAGAATAAGGTTTCATAAAAGTATGTAGAGGAATAAATGGTGAGTAAAGCCATTGCTATTTTTTCAGGGTGCTAAAAGTGCCTGGTAATCGGTTCCAGGCACTCCAAATTTCCTGTTCCTAGTGGCACTCCTCTTGATTCTCCTAGCAGCACCTTCCCAGATTCTCAAGCTTTGACCTCAAGTCAACAAACACCTGAGCCCAGATGCTGTCTTGAAATTCTGCAAGTTGCATCTTATGTAAATTAAGATAGCTGCCGCTATTTCTAATGGCAGGAAACAGCACCCATAGCACAGGCCCTCGCCTCTCCAAGCCTCCCCCTCACTTATCTCAGTAATGATGGTCAATTAGAAATCCATGACACCCCAGAACAGTAGATTGGATGATGGTTACTGTGGTTATGTGGTTGCTGGTAATGGCGACCACAGGGCCCCCAGAGATGTGTCCCCTGTGGCATTCCACTGCTCCCTACTCTGCCAGCCAGACATGAGGTCAAAGATCCCCTAATAGCCTAACCAGAAGTCCCAGAACTAGACACTCTGTGCCGGAGTTCTGTTGTTTTGGCCTACAGACCTCCAGCACAGAGTGTCTACACTGCAGCAAATGTTTTATTCTCAGCTACTGCACCTGGCCTTGCAGGAGCCAAGGATGAAATGTCCTTCTCAGCATATAGCTCCATACTTCTCTGGTATGCGGCCCCATGTGGCTGCGTGTCATCAGAAATGGCTACTGACACGCATGTTATAGGTTCGCCATCATGGACATAGACTGAAACATCAGTCTTCTCCTGCCCTCGCATAGAAAATTAAGACATCACCCTGCCTGGTTCTCAGGCTTTTGGACTTTGAATTATACCACCAGTTTTCTTGAGTCTCCAGTTTGCAGATGACAGGTTGTGGAACTTCTCAGTCTCCGTAATTGCATGAATCATTTCCTCATAATCTTTTCATGTTTGTTCTGTTTTTCTGGAGAACCCTAATATAGATTTTGATACCAAGATTTATTCTAGAGGAATCGAATGTTAAGGGTGTTTTCAGAATCAGTTCTAAGGGTCTAGAATTAGCTCAATAATCAGATTAAACCTAAAAACACCAGTCACTCAATATTCATTAAGTAAAGAAACAATAACATTGAATATTCCTAATCAAGCACTTTATAAGAGACAAGGAGCTATGTGACTGTGTATATGATAATTTCTAATATTTTTTGGAAAACTAACAAATATTATAAGCTTTGTTATTTGCTCCTAATGTCACATGAAAAAGTGGTGACAGAAGAGAATGAGTTCAGGGATTTGAATTCTCAGCTCAATATAATAAAAGTAATTGACTCTCGGCCTGACCTGTGGTGGTGCAGTGGATAAAGCGTCGACCTGGAAATGCTGAGGTCGCTGGTTCAAAAACCTGGGCTTTCATGGTCAAGGCACATATGGGAGTTGATGCTTCCAGCTTCTCCCTCCTGTCTCTCTCTCTCTCTCTGTCTCTCTCTGTCTCTCTCTCTCTCTCTCTCTCCTCTCTAAAATGAATAAATAAAAAAAAAATTTTAAAAAATTAAAAAAAAAGTAATTGACTCTCACCTTGTAACCATAGGCATTAATTCGATGATGATTATTTAACTGATCAAAGTAGGGTGTTGTTTGTGTGAAGGAGACATTAGTAATTACTTTAGGTCAACAGTTCAAAACTAAGACAGACTATCTTGGGTAAATGGGCACATATGTCACCCTGTCTGTATGTCTCATGTCCATCCTTTATGCTTCTAATCCTGCCCTAGAAGATGGTATATCATCTTCAAACAGAGTCCTCTTCAGTTCTCCAAATCTGTCAGTTACTTCTCTTTATTTTTTTTAATTCAGCGAGAGGAAGGAAGGCAGAGACAGACCTCCACATGCACCCCGACTGGGATCCACCCAGCAAGTCCTTTAGTGGTGATACTCTGCCTGACTGAGTGGGGCATTGCTCCATTGCTCAGCAACCGAGCTTTCTTAGCACCTGAGGCAGATGCCATAGCCTGAGGCAGAGACTGTGGAGCCATCCTCAGTACCTAAGATCAACTAGCTCCAATCAAGCCAAGGCTGCAGGAGGGGAAGAGAGAGAAAGAGAGAAAGAGAGAGAGAGAGAGAGAGAGAGAGAGAGAGAGAGAAAGGTGGAGATGGAGATGGGTGCTTCTGTGTGACCTGACTGGGAATCAAACCTGGGACATCCACATGCTGGGCCGACTCTCTACCATTGACCCAACTGGCCAAGGTAATTTTTTTTAGTGCATAATCAGAATGGAATGGAATGAACCAAACTATACAAATTAAGGTAAAAACTAACAGGAAAAAAATTCTCAAATCTGATCATAAGCTAAATGAAATGTTAGAAATACATTATAATAAATGGTCAGACTCTTGTTCAATTTCAAGCCCTTGAGATCTGTAGGACATTCATAGAAGCATTTTGATGAAAAGTCATCAACCTGTGAGAAAAAAATAACTAGATCCTATAAGTGGTTTTCAATTGAGCTGCCACTTTCATGTGCTTGGGCAATATGGAAGTAAGACAGGAGAGGAAAGTATTGACTGTATTTACAGTCTGCCAAAGATTAAATTGTGCTCAACTGTCTGTTTTTGACATGAAAAAATGCCTGTTGGAGGTGGAATAATCAATGTCCGTGTACAATTTATTAGTGTAAATGTTTTAGAAATCATTGATTTGTACAAAAATGGAGTCTCCAAGCAGAAATAATAGCACCTTTCCCCAGGTGCTGATGGAATATGGTTTTCTATAATAACATGTCAACTGCTGGCCAAACTGGGCTCTCAGACTAATGCCGAGAGATTTGAAGCTGTGCACCATCAGCTTAATTACCTCTTATTTTGGACAGCTCCAGCACCTTAAATCCAATGACAGGATTTAGCTTGAGATGTGCCCCAGGAAATGATGATGTCTTCTGTTATAGCAGAGGACCGTGTAGTTCTTAGCATGTATTTCATTAATTGACTTGAAAAATACTTGGCCTACACAACTGTTGGTCTGTTGACTCAAATGCGTTAAATCACCTTTTGTCTCAAAGCTAATTTTCATTACATTCTATAAAATTAGCAATGTCAGAATTTAGCCATAGATTAAAAAGCTATGTATTTCAAATTTATAAAAGTTCACACACATACACATACATGCACACACACGCACACACACACAAACCCAGAGAAAACATTAGAATTATATTAGAATGAATCAATTAATATGTCAGAATGTTAGAGTTAGCATATACATCTACACTGAGATTTCTGATAAAAATGGGACTTTTCCCGTTATCTATGTATACCTTCTAGAATGCAAATACAAACACACAGGAGGTGACAAATCACTCCTCTGCACACCCACTAAATGTAAAAATTCTAAAGAAAGAACTATCAGGGAGGTAGACAGAAACGCTCTTGCAATTCTTACTCTTTATTTATTTATACTTCAGAATTCATAAAGAAAAAGTAATATTTTTAAAGAAAACTTTTTAAAAATTTATTTATTGCTTTGAGAGAGAAACATCAATCTGTCTCTGTATGTGCCCTGATAGGGGGGACAGTGTTCTAACCAAATAAGCCACCAGGCCAGGGCTAAAGAAAACTTTCTAAGAAGAGCACTGTCTGCTTCAGAGTGAGCCTGAGCTTTCCCATAACCTCCTTGTAAATATATGAATATGTGTGTTTGTGTAAGATATTGTGTGTGGGGTGGGAGTTAGGGAGAGGGGGGTATCTTTCTCTCACTACCTGGAAACTAGCTTAAAAAATAGACTTACCTTTCACAGGGAAGACTGATATCTCAAGCCCTGGCTGGATAATTGTTGAGACACGGCATACTTTGTTAGAAATCCCAAACAAAAAAATTCTATAGTGTTCCCAGCATTGGAAGAGTTGGGTGCAAAAAGGACACCTACAATCTCAAATAGGCAGAGTGAACACCACAGGTGATAGTCAAGCCTCAGGTGTTTGGAAGATTCCTAATAGCGAAGAATGTATGGTGGTTATAGGCACCTCCTACATAAAGAAGATAAGAAGATCTAGGGTTTTACTGGAAAGTTATAGCTGTCAGTCTGCATTCTGAAATTATATGTATTAGAATTATGTAAAGCTAAATTAAACTTAGCTAATTTATATCATAAGCGTAAAGAAGAAAAACTCTAGAAATCTATCTCAATGCTTCCAAATAATCAACAACCTGGGAATATTGACTGTAAGCACCCCTTTTTTGTTTTTCTATTGATTTTCATTATATACATGTTACAAGAATATAAATAATATATGTCTAGTGTTTTTTTAACTCACAATGATTAACACATATTATTAATTGTATAGATTCTCAAATCTTATAATTTTGGCATAGCACAATGATCCATGTGAATTTCAGGCAGCTTTTCCTATGTCATCAGTCATTTTCATGGTTGTGATAAAATATGCAATTTTCAAGGAAAGAGAATGACTGGGTTTAGCTTATATACAGCTTTATGAATGTGTGATTGTGTACTTGCATTGTTGCATGCATGTATCTGAATATTAGCATTTTGTAATCTATCATTCCTGAAGAGTTCAAGGTTTTTTTTACCATGATCTAAATGGGACATTTAGAATATTACAATTATTTTGTTTTTTTAGCTATCTATAATAATCAGATATGAGTCTCAATAGTTTAATATATATATAAGGACTGTAATGATTTTAGACATGGGATTATTGAGTTGATGACATTAAATGAGCTATTGTATACATAGGGCACAAAATATATCCATTATTAAAAGTAGAAAGAACCGTCGCAATGTATTGTATATAAAATCAGATATCAGATAAGAAGAGCATCAGTTTGATTTTGACCCAGTAATGAGAGGTAAGAGACAAACCCATAAAAATATAAGAAATTCTTGTTCCTCACATTAGTTATGTTTTATATACATACTCACTGCAAACACCAAATTAGTGAGTGTCCTACAAATGTTTCAACAAATTTTCATCAACCTATCAAAACAAAACAAAACAAAACATAACTTCATTTTATGTATATTTTTTAATCTGTTGAATGGCATCTTTTTAAACAAATATTGTTGATTCATTAACATCGAACTCATGGTCAATAGCGGAAGACATTTAACACATGCATTTTCCCCATCTGACACATCACAGCCTTCTTGCATTAAGGAACATTAGCTTTGTCAAGAATTTTAAATAACAAAATCACCAAAAACAAGAGCAAAGAAAAGGGGGGGGGAATGTAGCACTATATAAACAGTGAAAAGAAAACTTGTTTATAGCATGAGAACTGAAACAGGAAGGCAGAGCATTGACTTCTCCAGCCTCAGATGGAAATTTGCCTGGTTGGCTACCCAAATTGTTTGCCACTCTGTACCTGTCTGCAAATAACTGCACGTGTGCCATGAGTATTGATTTCGGGTTTACAAATACATTTAGCAAGTAGGCAAATGTACAAGTAGAAAAATCTGCACGTATAGGGGATCAAACATATTTTTAAAAGGTACAAATTTTCTGTTTTGTAGAAAAATCTAGAGTTAATGCCTCCATACATTTTATATAATGCTAGCATGTGAGTGCAGATAAGTTTATACATATCTTATGAAAATATATACCTTTATTCGATATGAAAACAGTTCATCTGAGTTTAGATGCAATAATATCATGGATCTCAGAAAACAAGACTTAATTATATTTTATATAATCAAGCTATCATTTAAAAATAACAGTGTGTCAATTGTAAAATAAGCAAAAAAAAAAAAAAAAAAAAAAAGCTTTTCTGAAACCTACACAAGAAGGTAGGAAATAAGACATTTACTTCCTGCTATCTATTACTATCACTTTTCCTTCAGAAGTATAAAATAATTTTTGATATCTATAAACTTAGTCATTCAGTTATAAATGCAGTAAATCAGAAAGTAGAGTTTGAAAAAAGAATTACCTAATCATTCTGCCTCTGAATTCTTATCATATAAAAGGCTCGTTAAATCTGAAAAGGGCCCTGCCTGACCAGACGGTGCCACAGTGGATAGAGCGTCGAACTGGGATGCTGAGGACCCGGGTTTGAGACCCCAAGGTCGCCAGCTTGAGCGCAGGCTCATCCGGCTTGAGCAAAAAGCTCACCAGCGTGGACCCAAGGTCACTGACTCGAGCAAGGGGTTACTGGCCTGCTGAAGGCCCACGGGGTCAAGGCGCATATGAGAAAGCAATCAATGAACAACTAAGGTGTCGCAACGAAAAACTGATGATTGATGCTTCTCATTTCTCTCCATTCCTGTCTGTCTGTCCCTATCTGTCCCTCTCTCTGACTCTCTCTCTGTCCCTATAAAAAAAAATAAATTAATTTAAAAAAATCTGAAAAGGGCCCTAAATGTTGTTCCTGGTTTGGTTTGTTGCTTATTTATTTGTTTTTCAATAAAACATGACAGTTGAATCTATTTTAAAGGTTATTTGAATTGACTCTTCTAATACAATAGTTGAAAATATGGAGATGATGTTTTTATGTACCAGGTTGGCCTACCAATTATTCTATGGAGAATAAAAAAAATTTAAGTCATTATTTTCTTTGTATTACTTTCAATGAACATTTGCCTATATAGTATATATAATATCAAAAAGTAATTCAACATAGTTACTCACAATAAAAGTTGTCATTCAAAAGTACAGCTGAATTCACACCTTGAAAATTAGCCTAATGATCCCACTACCTAACTGCTAGTGAAAGTAAATGGGCCTTAAAGTAGCTAAAAAATTCAATACCAGGAATTTAATGTTGCTGTGTGACCTGTATTACATCTCCCATGAGGACCAAGCCATGCAATTTAATTTAGCTAAGTATTTATTACTTGTCACTTTTTCCATACACTGAGTAAGCCAGGTGTCCTCAGGAAACTCATCTTCAGAATAAGGAGATCAGAGACATAAATAAAAGACTAGAATACAGGGCAACCTAAGGGAATTGACATAGAAGAAGTACATACAAACTGTTGTAGCTATTCAGTAAGAAAAACATACGCCATTGTAAAAAATCAAGAAATGTTTTGTGGTGCAAAAGCATCCTCATTGAACCTTAAATAGTTGGAATAATTTTTGGAGGAAGGTGGGGAAAATGGAGTTCAGCTAGAGGTAAAGGTTTACGTTTGTATGCAGAAGTATGTAACATGGGGTGTTTAGGGAAGATACACAACACAACCTAAAGAGAGGATTCACAGGAGTCAGGGAGTGTGTGTGTTTGTGTTTGTGTGTATTGGGTATTGGTAAAGATTTGTCAAATATTTAAAATGCTAGGATGATAAACTCAAACATAAATTACAAAAATAAAAAAAAAAAACCTTTTTAACAGGAGAATAATATAATGGATGGAAACTATGTCTTAAAATTATTTGTCATGGATCAATGTAGGGAAACCAGCTGTGGTGTGCCTTGCCCACTTGTTTTCCAGCTGCAAGCACTTTGCATGATTAGTGTGTGAGCAGGTGGCAGAGAGCCACGTGTGTGTAGCCTATATAAGGCTACAGGTATTTTCCTTCGGGGACAGTTTTGCAGATCACCCGCCCACCACCGAGAGCATGGTTTTCCTGATCGCTTAACTGCCACTGTAAGGGGTGTTTGCTTGCCCACTGCCATGAGAAGCTCTTTCCCCTGTTTTCTCACCCAAGAATCCAATAAATGGGAATGCTCCAATGCCTTCAACTCCACGGTTCTGCTGGAATCCAATGTGAACCTGCTTGGTATTGACAACCAGCATTACAATCAGATTATAAACAAGTATAGATGAGATATAAAAAGGGTGAGAAGAGTTTTAGGGCCTTAGAAGATACTGTGTGCTTTATACCTATTTTCCCATTGGATGTCCTTAATAAGCCTTTAAAAAAGTTGTAACAATTACTCTTATTTAAGGAAGGCTTAAAGACTTTAAGTAAATTGCTCCAAGTAACAGAACTAGTGAATGACGAACTAAAATATAAATATTCTGTTCGGCTACAGAGCACAGAATGCCAATGTCACTTGAATGATCCAGTGAATAAAGAAATTATTTTTTAAGTGATTGTAATTCCTTAATACATTCATTCCCTGTCTTCAAGAAAATTTGTAATAAATTTATCTTGAAAATTCATCCCCTTATGTAAGATCCCAGCAAGTTTCATGGAATTAGATACAGTTAAAGATTTCATACTACAATTCTTTGCAAAAACTGTTGTAATGCCCGTGGCCACTGTCATGGCCAGGCAGGTTCACATTGGAGTTGGGCAGAAAAACTGCGGAGCCGGAAAGGGTTGGGCCATTTCATTTAATAAAGTCTCACAATGGCGGACAAGCACACAGGCAGGGGAAACCACCTCTCAGACAAACAAACAGAAAAATGGCCCCTCACAGTGGTGGGTAGGCAATCCGCAATTCCCCATCTCTCTTGAGCACAAGCACCATAGCCTTATATAGGCCATACACACATGGCTTAGCCAGGTGCTTATGCACTAATCAAGCAAAGTGCTTGCAGCTAGTACACAAGTGAGCAAGCCTAACATAGCTGCCCCACAACTGTTTATCTACTTTGTCTTTATATATGAGTGATATAGTGCTGATGGCCAAGGTCAGGTAGATTCACAATGGATTTGGGCAGATGGTAGAGGACCTGCAGAGGTAAAAAGCATGAAGTCATTACTGTTTAAAAGAGTCTTGCAATGGGGGATAATCAAACAGGCAGGGGAAAATCACTTCTCACAGCAGCAGCCAAATTAACAGCAAAAGGGCCCCTCACACAGGGGGGCAAACAATCTGCCATCCTCCCTGAGAACAAGCACCTGTAGCCTTACAAAGACTACATACACATGGATTTGCCATGTGCTCACACACTAATCATGCAAAGTGCAAGCAAGCAAGCCTAACACAGCTATTTCCCCTACAATGACCATGTTCCATCACTTATCCTGTATACCAGCTATGGAATGAGTATGATAATAGTACTACCCTCATAGTTGCTTGTGAGTATTAAATAAGTAAATATAGACTGCTTTATACAGTGACAGATGGTTAGTAAATGCTCTATAAATATTTATAATTTCCCATTATCTTTTTAAGTTTTAAGGAATCCTGATCATCCTGGGCCTTTCAACTTAAATAATAATGATAATCACAAAAATTTACATTTCAAGTTCAAAAGGTGGGGTTGGGATAGTGTCTGCAAAGAAACTGTGTAAATTATTTTTTGTAGCATATATATGAGCCAATGCCTGAGGTAGGGGCAGCTTTACCCAGAACCTAATTTACACACCACCTCCCAAAGAAGCCTGTATCTTACAACTTCAGGTACATGAGCTATTAATAGATTTTATGGTTTCCTTTAAATACTAAAAATTTGTTGCCGCAAACTAGTGCGGTTTATAATTCCAGGGCCTGGGGGAGAATGATGAGGACTGAAGAAATAAAATTAAAAAGGATGGGATCGGGAGGCCTCTGCAAGCTGATGGCAAGCCAGAGCAACAGAGCCCTTGGTCTGCTTTATTATATAGTGTAGAGAACTAAAGCCTTTAAGCCGTATACAAATAAGGAAATCTCTGATACAAAGTCACTCATCTGAGGCATAAACGGGATCCTCGTAAGAGTGCTCCACCCACCATCATGCAACAGTCAAGGGTATGGAGAAAAGCAAAGTCTCAAAAAGGGTGTTGAGAAGATCTTAGTATTAGAAGGGAATATGGAAGATCTTAGTATCAGAGAAGATCTTAGTCTTAAAAGGTTGGGGAAACGTTTAGTCTTAAACTAAGCCCTAGGCTATAAGGACTTTGTCAGTTTACAGCCTGTCTCCCACAATTCGTTCTTCATAAAACAGGAGCTTGAACTCAGCAATGCAAAAGAAACTCACAACAAATCTCTGTCAGGCTGGTTATCACAGGAATACCCCTGCTATTCTTCAGAGGAGCCAGCAAAGAAACAATGCAGCACTGAGAACACTAATCCCGAAGAAAAAAATCACATGTCCCTTACTTTAGTCCTTGTTCTCAGATTTTCTTTTCATATTCAACAGTCAGAATTTTAATTTCCTGTGAAAATCTGCTGCTTTTGGAGAAAATTGAAAAATTACTATCAGATATATATTACTTTCAGCTCAGGCCTTCAGTGAACTCAGGGAAAAAAATTCAGTTGGTTATATTTCTTGGCATTTTACTGTAAAAATTCTTTAATCTTCCAGAAACTTATGAGGCCAAATGATTTAAAATGAATCTATCTAGCAAATGTGTTCAAGTATAATGGTAACACACATTGAAACATTCCTATTATGAAGAGTTCTTTCATTATATTATTATTTCTTTATTAGTATACCTCTTTATATTTACTAGTAAAATCTTGAGAATAATAACATTTCATCCAGGAGATAATATGTTTAATACTACTACCTGCTACTTAAAATATCCAAGATCTTTGGGGAAAATTATTTTTTAATCTTTAAAATAAGAATTATATTAAAACCTTTAAATAATATGTTGACTCACTGGTGAAGCAAAATATATAATAGTTCTATGAAAAATTTTACCAGGAAACACCTATTGAAGAGATGTCCTATCAAAGGTGATATAAACTTGCTCAACTATTGTTATGAAAGATGATTATATTCTCAAAAACATCATAGTATGCAGGATTTGAGAACATATAAGATACAACTTTATAATAATTTGAGTTTTTTCACAATGAGAAAAAAAAAACTAGCTGGATTTTACTTAACACTTACTATATACCAGATTTGTGGTGAATGCTTTGTTATTATCCTGTTTCCTCTGAACAACAACCTATAGAGAAAGAAGTATATTATCTTCCTTTTACAAAAACAAACAAGCAACTAAGGCATAGAAATAAATAAGGTTGCTCAAATGTCATATGGTTTTAATAGTTAATTTGCCATGGAGCCAGGATTTAAAACTAGGCTCATTCCAAGGCAAAAACAGTATGTGACTCTCTCTGAGAGCTTAGACTTGATGTATTAGGAAGAAAAGGGTCACTGAAATTTTCTGGAAAGACAACTTACAATGAGGAAAAGTCTGTTTTAGAAGGCCAACATGCAGAAAATAACTGATTGGGAGAAAGATAGAGAGATATCTTGGTGTCAGGTTGGGCATATCAAGGTTGTGTGATGATTTATTGAGGGGATACAGAATAATAACACTGTAAATTCTTTTGAGATGTTGATAACACCTCCTAACCAAACCTTCGGAGACAGGTATATTGTTATTCTCATTTTACAGATAAAGAAACTAAAGCTTTTAAGTATTCAGTAATCATTTAAGTTTGACAGCTAGTAAGAGATGAAGCTGGAATTTAAAGCCAGGCTGGCCCTGGTCAGTTGGCTCAGTGGATAGAATGTCAGCCTCAAGTGCAGAGAGGTCCCCGGTTTGATCCCTGGTCAGGGCACACATGAGAAACAACCATCAAAGGTGATATAAACTTGCTCAACTATTGTTATGAAAGATGATTATATTCTCAAAAACATCATAGTATGCAGGATTTGAGAACATATAAGATACAACTTTATAATAATTTGAGTTTTTTCACAATGAGAAAAAAAACTAGCTGGATTTTACTTAACACTTACTATATACCAGATTTGTGGTGAATGCTTTGTTATTATCCTGTTTCCTCTGAACAACAACCTATAGAGAAAGAAGTATATTATCTTCTCTCCCTCACCCTCTCCCCTTCTCTCTCTCTTCCCCTCTTGTAGCCAGTGGCTTGATTGATTCAAGTATTGGCCCCAGATGCATTCAATAGTCTGTTTCTCTGTCTCCCCTCATCTCATAAAATAAAATAAAATAAAATAATAAAATAAAATAAAATAAAAAGCCAGGCCTATCTGATTTTAGGGCCAATATAAACACCACACTATATTAATCACATTATTTTATGTGTATAAACTGTTCTGAGCCTTGCAACATCCTTCTGAGGTACATGGAGACTTGGAGAGGATAAGACAACCAATGTCATATAACTAAGACTCAAATCAGGCTTGTTTATGATAATGGGTAAAGTTATATAAAATATGCAATTGAAGTGAACTACCTTCAAAGCAAATGATTGAACCAAGAAAGTATCTAACCTTTTTGTTCCATGAAAGATCAGTTTCAGTTCTAAGAATAAAAATTCCTTTAGGGTGGTTTTAATAATGAAACAATTGGGGTTGTTTTTTTTTTGTTTTTTCCTTTAAGACCATTTTTTATTTATCATCTTGAAGTTCTCAGGTATTGCTTATTGTTGAGGTCATAGACAGCAGGCTTTCTGAAATAAAGGACTTAATCAGCATTTGATTTTTTTGGTGTATATTTTCAAAAAAGAAAAAAATTTGTCACAAAAACTGTACTGCCTATCACACTGTTTTTCTATGAATTGAAGCAAGGATTTCTATCAAACAAGCTGAAATGCCAAAACCAGCTTATTTCAAACTGTACATGTATGTTATGCTATCCAGACATCAAAAACTAGATAACCATGTCATGTTACAGCAAAACCCAACATCAGTGTTCATGAGTTTACATATGGGATAAAGATATTAGAGACTAAGGGCGAGCCAATATAAGGGAAAACAACTTGTCAATATTTCTCCTTCTTGGAGGTTGGTGTTTGACAATATAGGACTTTCTTCCTTTTATTGTTTTTGGATTTGGAAGCTGCATGACCATTTATTGAAGTACACCATGGTGTGGTTGAAGGACTGTCATGTCCTTCTCTCAGACAATAATTGGTTTTGGCTTCCTGCCTGCTAACAGCAGCAAGCACAATTTAAAATCTGACTCCAACACTTGACTCCAAGTTTCTTTGATTTATTTTTATTCCCAGACAGTAGAATTTTTTCTTGTTATTTCTAAACTCACATTTCAAATGTGTATTGCAAGGTTAACAAGTTTTAACTCATAACTTTTAAGTCCTATTGAACACTATAGAATAGCTATAAAACTACACATGTATAAAAAGTTATTGAAATTTCTTTCCATAAATTAGCAGGTTTTCTAAATGTCTATTGGGTGTGAAAAATGCTCTCAAGTTGCTCCTTGTCCTTCTCAAAGTAAAGCAGATATCACAATGGATCCTGACACTCGGGTTTTCTTGAGCTTAAACTTGGCATCCATGTCCAAGTGCTGGCTCTATTTATTATCCTTGCTCTAATTCATGCTAGAAAATACAACACAAATAATAGACATGACATGGCTAATATAAAAAACCTCAAGTTCCAGGATCTTGGGGAAGAGGTTAGCTGTACAACTACAATCATACAGAATCAGTAACTTTTACATGAACATAACCTTTCTCTTTATGCCAAAGCCAAAATGTCCTAATGATTCTTTCTAATGCATAATTACCCATAGATATATGGATTTATTTCTGGATATCAATTTTTAATATCAATTTTTGTGTGTGTGTGTGTATGTGTGTGTGTGTGTGTGAGAGAGAGAGAGAGAGAGAGAGAGAGAGAGGCAAGGAGGCAGAGAAACAGATTCTCACTAGCCCTCCGACAGGGACACAACTGGTAAGCCCTCTATGGGGTGATGCTCTGCCCATGTAGGGCTTGCTCTGTTGCTTGGCAACCAAGCTATTTTAGCGCTTGAGAGAAAGCCATGGAGCCATCCGAAGTGCCTGGGGCCAACTTGCTCAAGCTATTTGAGCCATGGCTGCAGGAGAGGAAGAGAGAGAGAGAGAGAGAGAGAGAGAGAGAGAGAGGGGTAAAGAAGCAGATAGTCACTTTTCCTGTGTGCCCTAGCCAGGAATTGAACCCAGGACTTCCACATGCTGGACTAATGCTCTACCTCTGAGTCACCCCACTAGGCCTGGAATCTCAATTCTTATGCAAGCACCACACTTTTTATTCCAGTAGCTCTTTAGTAAGTTTTGAAATAGGGACTTATTAGTCCTCCTTTCCAACTTTGATTTTTTTTCAAGGTAATTTGGACTATTCTAGGTCCATACCTTTCTATATAGAGTTTAGAATCAGACTGTTAATTACTACATAAAAGCAGACTGGGATTTGATAATGACAACATTGTGTATTTTTCTTTTACATATTGCTAGAAATGTTTGTAATTTTTCAAAGTATATATATTTTTTGCATTCATGTTCATGAGGTATGTTGGTATGCTCTTTAATTGATTCTGTCAGGTTTTGGTGTAATATTCATTAGGGCCTCATAAAACTTGGTAGGATGTAACCCACCTCTTCTATTTTATGCCACTGTATAAGATTGGCAATGTTCTTTATCTTAAATATTTAATAAAATTTACCTGTGAAACCATCTGGCCTTGGAGTTTTTTTTTTCCTTAAGAAACTTTATTCATCTTTAGAATATAATTCATAATATTACCAACTGTCTGTATGAAAAATTATTGTGAAGGGCTAAAGCCTTCCCAAACTACTGCTTCTTGAGTTGTGATTTTCTTACTCCACCAAAAACATCTCAAAACATCCATGGGCCATTCCAAAATCTCCTGTCCTCTATGGCCCCACTATAAGGAAGAGGTACTGATATGAGGCCGATTTAAATTCCCATGTTAAGGGCTTTCAAGACAGGTATTTCCCTTTACACCAGAAATTTATCATAAAGAAAGGGACACTTAGAGACATCTCCTGCCAAATCTAGGAAGAGGACAAAGGTTCTTGGAATTTTCTTTATAGAACAACTTAAACAATAGATTCAAAATATGAATACATATGGGGCTACAACAACTTTATTTCATCTTTATTTTGTAAGTTATAATTTTCAGGACTTTGTCCATTGCATTAAAGATGAATAAATCAGCATAAAGTTTTTTGTATTCTCTTATTACCCTTTTCATATCTATTCTCTGAAGTAATGTCCTATTTTATGCATAATATTGATAATTTATATACTAAACCTACATCAATGCTTCTAGGGTTTTATTAATTTTATTTAGTAATAAAAAATTGGCTTTGTTAATTTTCTCTAATATTAATCTGTTCCTTAGGTTACTCATATATTTTTATTTTTATTATTTCTTTTCTTTTATTAATTTGACTTTAATCTCTTATTTATTCAACTGCAGTGTATAAATTTAAATAACTAATTTAAACCTTTCTTCTTTTCTAATAGCACTTACATTTTAAAAGTTTCCTTATAAAACTATTTTATCAGCATCTCCAATACTTTGATATATTAGGTTTAAAATATTTTCAAACCATTGGTTATCCAATCATATGTTACTTAATTCTCAATTATCTGAAGCTTTTATATTTATTTTGTTTTCATTTTAAACTTAATTTTATTAATTGGTCAGAGATCATACTCTGCATGTTTTCAAATTTTGGAATTTGATTCTAAAATATATTAATGTCTACATGATGAGAAGCTTATGTCACAATATTTTTTCAAAATCCACAAATGACATTAACAAAATATTATCTAATCTTAAAGCCATATTTATATTTACCTATTATCACACTAGTGTCTATCCTGTAAAAGCAAAAACAAACAAACATAAAAACCAGATGCAATTTCCTCCTGGGATTACATATTGTACAATATTTGGGTGTTACAGCATCTTATTTTTTAATCTGGAATGATTTTTCAGTCTTGCCTTTTCTTTTTTGATCTAGAAATTTATGAGGAGTATGGTCTCAAATTTGCAGAATATCACCAAAATTGGGTTTTCTGATATTGTTGGGCAAACCAATGTGTTTCAAGTATAAAACAAGTGTGTAAGTCAGTTTGCTTGTATTTTGCATTCGCATAAGGCAGCGCCATGTATGTATAGTCCATGGAAGGCTGCAGGTGCTTGCCCTCAGGGCAGCAGATTGCAAATTGTAGACTGCCTTTCTGTTTAGGAGGGCCCATTGTTTGCTGGAACAAGGTTTTTTTACACCAGCCTGTTTTTGCTGGAGATTTCAGACAGAGAGAGTGCGGGATTTGGGGGTCTTGAGATTTCCACCCCGTCAGTACTAAGTTAAATATAGTATATATAAATATATATATATTCCAGTAATAAGGTAAATAAAGTATATATATATATATACTTTAAATCTCATATCCAGTAAAATTTGTATATCCTGTTGCCCCTAAATATTGAGTGTTCTTAATCATTACTATTAGGTTTTTTTATTCCAAGTATTGTTTGACCAATAAGAATAAAGTTCTAATTGACCCTTCTCCACTCTACTTCAGATTAATCTGACTAAAACATAGCATGAATGATTTTTGTTCTCAGTTCTCTAACTTTCAAGGGGTACCTAGTTAGCTTAGCTTTTAAAGCTTTTTATAATCTGATCTAAATATATCATATAGCTTTATTTTTTATATCTTAAGTGATAATATTTTTATTAAATATCTATTATTTATTTTTGAATAAAGTTATTTGATAGTTATAACACTTTTCTTCTTGATTCATGCAAAACTCATTATGTACCCATTAAAAAAAACTGTCATGAAATCTTTGCTTTATCTGTAATTACATCTGGAATAAATTTACCAATTTCATTTACTGAAATCTTAACCATTTCTCTGGACACATTTTGGTTATCACCTCTATAATAATGTCATCTTTAAATTTCTCATTATTTTTTCCTGAACAATAAATAGCTCTGATAAGAGGCTAATATCCAAAGTATATAAAGAACTCACAAAGCTCAGCAATAAACAAGCAAGCAATCTAATTAAAAATTGGGGAGAGGACAGGAACAGACACTTCTCCCAAGAAGACATACAAATGGCCAACAGATATATAAAAAGATGCTTATCTTCATTAACTACTTGAGAAATGCAAATTAAAACTACAATGAGATACCACCTCACACCTGTTAGATTGGCTATTATCAGCAAGACAAGTGATAAAAAGTATTAGAAGGCTATGGAGAAAAAGGAACCTTCATTTACTGGTGGTAGTAATGCAAATTAAGAATAGAACTACGGTATGACCTAGTAATCCCTCTACTGGGTATCTACTCAAAAAACTCAAAAACATTGGTACACAAAAACACATGCACTCCTATGTTCATCATATCATTATTGACAGTGGCTAAGACATGGCAATAACAAAAGTGTCCCTCAATAGAGGAGTAGATAAAAAAAAGATGTAGTACATATATACAATGGAATACTACTCAGTCATAAGAAATAATGACATATTGCCATTTATGACAACATGGTTGTACCTTGAAAACATTATACTGAGTGAAATAAGTAAATCAGAAAAAGCTAAGAACTGTATGATTTCACACATAGGTGAGATATAAAACTGAGACCAAAGGACATAGATAAAAGTGAAATAGTTACCAGAGGGAGAGGGATATAGGGGAGTGGGTAGGAAGAAGGGAGTAAAGAGGGACAAAACTATGGTGACAGAAAATAATTTGACTTCGGGTGGTGGGTATATAACATAATCAACAGTTCAAATGCCATAGAAACATTGACCTGAAACCTATGTACTCTTATTGAGCAATGTCACCCTATTAAATTTAATTATCTAAATAAAATTTTAAAAAATGAGTAGACAAACTTCCATTGAGAAAACTACATTGAGTGGGAAATATTTTTAAAAGTCTGATTAATGATACTAAAGGGCTATCAAAGCAGAGCAAAAGAGAATTATGGTGACTAGAACTTGGCAGCTCATAGATAGTTTTCAGTATAATCAAATGATCAAAAACTAAAAATTACAACCATACAAAGGTTTGTACATAACATTGCAAATTTCTCTCTCTGTTTTGGAGAAGGAACTATCCTCACTAGGTTGGCATGATGATCCCACTGAAGTTCCAATCTGCCTCAAGAAATACCAGGGAGCTATCTTCAAAGGATCTAGGTCTACATGGTAAACTGATGTATGCTGCCCTCAGGCTAGGTGAGTTTACAATATGTCTAAATTTACAAACAAGTTATAACAGAATGGCCACTCCTTAGCATAAATATAAGAAGATTTTGAAAATTTCTGTAGTTTCATGCATTGAGGGATACTCCAAACAGGATTTAGACCAGGGGCCCCCAAACTTTTTACACAGGGGGCCAGTTAGTTCACTGTCCCTCAGACCATTGGAGGGCCGGACTATAAAGAAAACTATGAACAAATCCCTATGCACACTGCACATATCTTATTTTAAAGTAAAAAAAAACAGAACGGGAACAAATACAATATTTTAAATAAAGAACAAGTAAATTTAAATCAACAAACTGACCAGTATTTCAATGGGAACTATGCTCCTTTCACTGACCACCAATGAAAGAGGTGCCCCTTCCGGAAGTGTGGTGGGGGCTGAATAAATGGCCTCAGGGGGCCACATGCAGCCCGCGGGCCGTAGTTCGGGGACCCCTGATTTAGACTATGCTAATAAAACTTATCAACAAGTGCAAAAACTTTTACTGAAATCTCACCAAATGGATTCTATATATAAGGTGACCAATCATCTTCCTTTAGGGAGGACAGTCCTTCTTTTGTAGGTTCCGTCCTCCCTTGAAAAGTGTCCTCCTACATGTCCTCCTTTTTGATATTGGAAGACTAATTTGTAAATGTCCGTATTCGATCGATGCAGAGTTGATTCATTGCGTGTGATGTGGCGTATCTGTATTTGACATGGTGATTTGTCAAGGGTCAGTATAGTGCTGCGAGAAACGATTATGAGATACCAACAGGGCATATTCGACATTGTAGACTCACAATTATTTCTCTCTCAGTGAATATTCAATCATGAACAGGTAAACACAATTCACATTTTATTAATTCATTATCTAATTAATAATCCAAATATGTAAAATTTTACTTACAAGTATTTTCCAGAAATTCGAGTTTTAAAGTGGAAATCTAACCTCAAACTATATGTATTAATAATGCATTTTGATTAAATAGTTGCATAAAACAAATGTTTTTTAATTAAAAAATAATAAATACCCCCAAATATCACTCCATATTAGTTGTTTTCTTTGACATTTAGTTTTACTAAATGAGTACTTTTTTCTTATAATGATTATTAAAAATTAATAGGCATGTAAGCATAATTACAATATAAAATATTACAAATGTTTTTATTATGCATTTATCATATTATAGTATATTATTGTTTCAATGAATAAAATGTTTTTTATTTATGATATTGTTTTCTTCAATTTATTTTTGTCCTTCTTTTCATTGTAAAAAAGTTTGTCACTTTAATATCAACAAATAAGATACCGCCTTCAGATTCTAATTGAAGTCCTCTTCTGCCATCTCATGACAAATCTGGATAATGCAAACTTGAATTGTGATTGTAAATACAGACTGTTTGATAAACTGATAAACACCATGCTTTAAAAGTTCAACTCTAAAGAATGCAGTCAGAGGCATTGCAATAATTTTGTCTCTAAAATACACAATTATAATAACTGCTCAGTGAATGTTTGCCAAGCAATAGATATTCTAGAAATTGTTTACAACAAATCATTGCAAATACCTGTTGGAACCACAAAGATCAAGCCCAGAGTAATATATACATACACTTTCTTTTCACCCATTTATTTATACTTTAATTTTTTTTTATTCAGTGGGAGAAGGGAAGGCAGAGACAGACTCCCTCATGTGCCTGGGACCAGAATGCACTCAGCAAGCCTACTAGGGTGCTATGCTCTGCCCATCTGGGGCCACTGCTCAGCAACTGCTTGAGGTGGAGGCCATGGAGCCAATCTCAGCACCTGGGCCCAATTCCCTCTAATCAAGCCATGGCTGCATCGGGGAAGAGAGAGAAAGAGGGAGGGAAGCAAGAGGGGGTAGGGGTGGAGAAGCAGATGGACACTTCTCCTGTGTGCCCTGACTGGGAATCAAAACTGGGACTTCCATACGCCGGGTGGATGCTTTACAACTGAGCCAACAGGCCAGGGCTTGATTTAATTTTTAAGAAAATAAGGTCTTGATAAAGATGAACTCTGTGTGGAGTGAGTGCTTTAGTTGATTGTTCTTAAGTAAACCCTAGAGCTTTCTTGACAATAGTTCTACTGTCCCTGTCAATTCTTCCATATTTTCTGAATCTCTATGAAAATGGTGGTCTTAGGGCAGAATTTAACCTTTGTCCAAATACTCTAATTAAGTGGAGTCACTTGGTCTAAAAGTTCTCTATCAGTAAATAATAAATAAAATAACATGCACTAACATCAGTCTGGAAGGATATTAATCATAATGTTTTTTATAATTATAAAAAGCCAGAAACTTAATAATAATCAGTAAGTGGTAAATAAATTAGACTTTCCATATAATTAATAAAGTCATTGAATTGTATGTTTTTATATGACATGGGAAATTTCTCTTGATATATATATATAGATATATATATACACACACACACACACACACACACACACACACACACACATATATGCACATGGATACATAAAAATATCCAGGATGGAATGCTGCTGTGTGAGTTGATTTTATAACGTGTAAAATATATATATGGGAAATGTATTTATGTATATAAAATATATGGATGGACATATATAATATGTAAAATTTGAAACTGAGTGGCATACATTTGTATAACAGAGGAAAAAGTAAACATACCATAATATTAATATAGAAATTTTTCCTAAACTGTGTTATTAAAATTATTTTAGATTTTTAGGTAACTTATTATATTTTACACTCTTTCAATAACTGATGTATATATCTAAATTTTAGATTAAAAAAAACCACAAGGAAAGTTACATGCCATTTTTTATGATCAACCCATTTTATAGAAGATGAAAATTAAGGCCCAAAGTCAGACAGTCAATTGACACAGCTGGTTCTTGAATTCAGTGCTCTGTGGATTTTTTTTACAGACAAAACCAGGTTTTAAAAACCAAAGTTAAGGTGTCTGATTTTGTGATCCTCTTCAGCATCTATTACAAACTGACTTACTTTTTTTTCCTGAAAAGGTAACACAGTTACTCATTTCTGCATACAGCAGCTGCTGTTCAGAGGATGGATTAGAAACTGTAACTCACAACCTTCCTTGACTCCTGCAGTGACCGCACATTGACATCTTTTAGAAATCCTGCAAGCTTAATTCATATGCAGTCACCTGGAACAAAAAGCTCACTGGAGACCTCCTTCTAGCTTTGAGATCCATATTTCACAATCATTGGTGGCACTGTTAAAATCCTGAAAAGTCACTTGCTATGAATGTATT
The DNA here is from genome assembly GCF_036850765.1 of Saccopteryx bilineata. Lineage (NCBI taxonomy): Eukaryota > Metazoa > Chordata > Mammalia > Chiroptera > Emballonuridae > Saccopteryx > Saccopteryx bilineata. The sequence continues at coordinate 53,742,387 of NC_089498.1, read as the reverse complement.
ATTAATGAAAGAGAATGTGTAATTTTTAAAAGTGAACCAGAAACCTGATTAACCTAGTATACATACCTTTGAAAATTTTAAAACTATTTCCCCATTTTAACCATTATTATATTGAGAACTATAAAATAAATTGACAAGGCTAGAAAGACAAAGACAAATTACCATTCTTCTTCTAATAAAAAAACCCTGTTTTTCTTTTATTTCAGTACTTTAGGTTGCTGGTTCTAATTGTATGTTAGTAATTATAATCTGTTTTCATAAGTACCTCTATTTTGATACAAAACTCTTTCACAGGCTAGGCCTATATAGATACTGGAGTTGAGAAGTTCCATAAGATATAGCCTGTTCTCAATCTCTAGCTTAGGTAACTTTTTTAATATTATGACATTTTGTAGATGAGATAGCTTAAGTTCATAAAGATCAAGTTAAATACTTAATGTATAAAAAGTAATAAGTGGAGATAAGGAAAAAAAAACCTTGTCTCCTGCCTTCTCCCAAATTATTATTTATACCACTATATGCTGTTCAATATTTTTTAAATTATATAACTTCAAAACCAAGAACAGAGTATTGGTAATGAGAATGAGTTTAATTAGGATGAAGAAAACATGTAAAAAAATCCAAATTTCACCTTTTTCTTAACAATATGCTTTTTTTACTATTATGTTATATATTATATAATATAATATTGTGTTCTAGTCAAGATAGTCTAAATACTTGATTGTTAATGTAGTGATGGAACAAATTGGAATGTAGGTGAGAAAATCCAGGAGCTGACGGGTGTCAGTTTAGCATACTAAAGTATATATTAAGGTTTCCAATTGCATCCAGTCTTGTAAAGGAATATGATTGAGATGGAATGAGGAAGCAGTAAAAACTATACTTGCATAAATATTGAGATATAAAAAGTGACTCCTGTGTATACGTGCCTGATGGCATGAACTTGGAGTCAATAGTCAAGAAAAAAAAAAACAGGTAACTCTAATGACCAAAATTAACCATAAACAAAAAATACTACATTTTTCTAATAGATTTTGCATAGAATTATTAGTTCTATATAATGAAAATAAGGGAGATGTATTTTCTAAAGAGAAATTATATTAATTAAAAGTATCATTATATGCATTACGTATACCTACTATAATCTATGAATATATCTATAGTTCCTTCAATATGGGTTGAGAGTATATACCTCCTACTGTGCTTGTCAAAGGATATAAAGTGGTAAACAAAACAGATATATCCTCTATGTTTGTGGAACTTAATTCTAAAAAGAAACATATCAAACCAATAATCATAGAAGTGAGTAGTAACATGAAATTCAGTACTCTGAAGGAAACAAATTGCTTACTACTAGACAGTGCAGTACTAAACCAAATGTAGATCTTGGAGTAAGATTAGGTGACTAAGATTTGAGAAGAAAGCTTACAAAGAGAGAGAGTGTGTGTGTGCACGCATGCATGCATACATGAGTGTGTAATAAAGTGGGTTGGAACACTTTGGACAGGAAAAACAGCGTTGTGTAAGGGTGCCTAGCTCAAGGAGTTGGGGGATTGCTAGGAAGTATAGCTGGGACCCTAGTATTTTGAGAATAAAATTATAGAGACAGATTGGATTTTACAAGACTTTGTGGATCATATACAATTGATTAAGTTAAATAGATATTAACTAAAAATTTTTAAAGAGGTTATCTAATTCATAGTATAGCTAATTACATCAGTACACATACAGATTTATCTTAGAGTGTAACTGTTCCCCTAATGCCAAAAGACCTCTCCTTTAATTGGTGGCCCACCCTTTTGGTCTCAATATGCCTGCAGCATGTTTTCAAATCAATAACCTGTGATTTGCCACTAAATAATCTTAGGGAAACAATACATGACATCTTAACCAGTGGTGGGATTCAGCTGGTTTGCACCAGTTCAGTAGAACTGATACCTAATTTTTTGCTGAGTTCAACGAACTGGTTGTTAAAATGGCACTTGTAATCAGGGTTCTCTCTAAGCTGGGCACCTGAGCAGCTGCCCAATGTGGAAATCACAAATTTACATTTCTTACCTTTTTTTAACGTTCATTTGCACAACAGTGTATTCTAAGTGCCTGTAGTAATGTTCATTCTGTCCATAAGTGAAAAAAAATTTCAAGTGACAATGCTGATCAAGAAGCAATATGGAAATAACTTAACAGTTTTATTGGTTTTTTGGTCAGGTATTATTTAAGATCTTCTCATTAATATTTTAAAATGCTTTCTTACAACATCACCTAGTTTTGTGTACCTCTTTTATTGTTCTTAAATTTAAGTATTAAATGCATGAAATAATAGACCACCTTTTGGTATATCTTTTTTATACTTAAAATGGTCATTAGGACCGAGAACTGGTTGTTAAATTATTTGAATTCCACCACTGCTTTTAACATGATGTCTTCGTTCTTTCTAATAGAAAGAAGCAAAGACTACCTCTCCCACACCGCCTTTTAATTTTAAGACCTCCTAACTCAGTCCCTCAGTCCAAAGAGCAAGACAGATCTGAGGCAATTTCTAAGTGTCCCATCTCAACACCTTCTTGATCAATAAACTTTTCTGGGCTCCAAATTCTAATGTTTGGGATTTTGGCTTTGTAAAGCATCAGGCATAAGAACCGGGGTTCAGTAAAAGGTCAGAATCAACTTCTTTGGCATGTAATCAAATCAGTAAGATGTTTGTGAAATATGCAGCCACCCTCAGTTTCACTTAAGGAGAAGGGAACCAACCCCAAGAGGCTGTGACTCCCCATTTGTATTAGTAATTGCGGTGCTGTCTGCTCAATGTATATTTTGCCCTGTGGAGATTTTTGCAGAAAAAAAACAAAAAGGCCACACTGTTAATAAACGTTCTACATGATCATCATTTTCAGTAAGACCTTTAAATACGACCATCACTCACCAGTGCCTGAGCTATTCCTCCCCATCCCCCCATCCCTACTTCACAGGCTCCATTCCTTGTATTTCTGGTGGAAATAAGGTGGTACCTTCTGCCTCAGACTCTTCCCTCCAGATCCGAGGGGAAGGACTTCCACTCATAGATGTGACTGAGATAGGAAAAGCGGGGGAATGTTGAACAGTTCCCTGGACATTTTCTCAGGAGTCTATTTTCTTTGTTCTAATAGAAGCATGACTCAAAGGGCTAAAGAGAAACTTTCTCTCATCAAAAGTTTGCAGAGGTATATATTTGTTCCTAATGGATTTTGAATTAAGAGCAGCAATAAAATCCTCCCCTAAAAGCTCAAATATAAGCCAGAAAATGGTTTCTTTAAACCATAAAAAACTTAAGGCTATTTCTACCAAGTCTATTTTGTAAGAATTTAGCCAAATGGTGAGTTAAATCATAATTGGTCAATTTTATATAAAATATTTATTTTCAAACTAAGTGTTCATCCTCTACTTCGTGAAAAACACTTTAGTACTAAGAAATGAAAAACAGCTCAAAACATAGTTCTTTTTTTTTTTTTTTTTAAGTGAAAGGAGGGGAGACAGAGAGACAGATTCCCACATGCATTCTAACCAGGATCCACCAGGCAACCCCTGTCTGCGGCCAGTGCTCTGCCTGTTTGGGACAGATGCAAAACTGGGCTATTTTTAGCACCTGAAGTGAATGTTCCACTGAGCTGTCCTCAAATTCTGGGACAACATGCTCAAATCAATCAAGCCATGGCTATGAGAGGGGAAAAGAGAGAGAGAGAAAGAGAGAGAAAGGGGAGAGGGAGAGATAGAGAAGCAGATGGACACCTCTCTTGTGTGCCCTGACTGGAAATTGAATCTGGGACATCCACATGCCAGGTCAACACTCTACCACTGAGCCACCCAGCCAAGGCAGGACATAGCTCTGACTCTAAGCCTTAAGTTCCAATAAGGTAGAGAAAGATTAGTGAAAAACAATGTGGTGTAAATAGATAAAATACATGTCATAAAAATATGAAGATAAAATTCAGATAGTTCAGAAACAAGAGAGATTACTTCTGGATGGCGTACTTTATTAAGGATATGGACTTTTAAAATGAGTAAATTTTAACATGTGATAATGAAAAAGAAAACATCACATCTGGAAGGTACTTATAACCAAATCTTGGAGTTGGGAAATAAAGAGAAAAAATATTTATTTACATATGTTAAATGAAAAGGGGAGTCATTTGTAGGGTTTTTTTTTTTTACTCTTTATCAAATATTTTTGTTAGTTATTTTACAATATGACTTACAAACAGTAAATTTTAATGAAAATAAATTCAAATCATCCAAAAATCTGAAAGTGGCTTTTCAGAAGGTATTGTTTTCTTTAATATGTTTTAATTTTATATATATTAAAGTTTGAATATCTTAATATTTATTATTAAATTATCACTCATATTAAGTTAGTCTTTTCAGATATTTTTAGATACATAAATGTGGAGATATAGTTGTCCCTTTTATTCAATATATCTATCTTATTTTTATTATATGATCTAGAACATTCTAAGTAATGTTAGATAGCAATGGTAATAGAAAGATACTAGTTGAGGCCCTGGCCGGTTGGCTCAGCGGTAGAGCGTAGGCCTGGCATGCAGGAGTCCCAGTTCGATTCCCAGCCAGGGCACACAGGAGAAGCGCCCATCTGCTTCTCCACCCCTCCCCCTCTCCTTCCTCTCTGTCTCTCTCTTCCCCCCCCCTCGGCTGAGGCTCCATTGGAGCAAAGATGGCCCGGGCGCTGGGGATGGCCTCTGCCTCAGGGGCTAGAGTGGCTCTGGATGCAACAGAGTGACGCCCCAGAGGGGCAGAGCATCGCCCCCTGGTGGGCATGCCGGGCGGATCCCGGTTGGGCGCATGCGGGAGTCTGACTGCCTCCCCATTTCCAGCTTCAGAAAAATGAAAAAAAAAAAAAAAAAAAGAAAGATACTAGTTGTGGTTTTCCTTTTAATGGTTTGCAAGTTACCATTTGTTACAAGGTTGTTCTTGATCTTTTTTATTTGTCACTTTATTTTAGTAATTTTTTCCTAGACTTAGTTTGTTTTCTAGTGATGGTTCCTTTTTTAAACACTTGATATCTGTTGATATTATATTACGTTTATCATATTTGTTCCATTATTTAATATTAATTAAAATTATTTTTTGATAGATGTTGGTATATCTTCCCTATATATACTTCATGTTATTGATAGTTTCCCTTACTCAGGGAATAGCATGGATATTTTACCTTTTCTGCAATAAAAAAAGAATAAAAACACCAAATTAAGAAATAAATAAAGTCAACACTTGCTCCTTTATTTCAAAAGTCTAAGCTCAAAAGACCCAGGACATAAGCAATGATTTCAAAAAACAGAAGAAGAGAGCCTGACCAGAGGTGGCATATTGGATAGGGCATTGGCCTGGGACTCTTGAGTTGCAGGCGCATACAGCTTGAGTGCAGGGTCACTGGCTTGTGCATGAGATGACTGAAATGATCCCATGGTCGCTGGCATGAGCCCAAAGGTCATAAGCTTGAAGCCCAAGGTTATTGACTTAAGCAAGGGGTCATTAGCTCAGCTGGAGCCTCCTAGCCAAGGCATGTGTGAGAGGCAATTAATGAATATCTAAAGTGCCACAACTACTAGTTGATGCTTCTCATCTTTCTCCCTTCTTCTTTCTCTCACTGACTTTCTAAAGAAAGAGAGAGAGAGAGAGAGAGAGAGAGAGAGAGAGAGACAAAGAGACAAGCTATCTCATTTCATGGCTAAATTAAACTCTAGAAAAAGAAAAGTAAAATGTTTTCAGGGCAACATTGAAGTGTGTCTTGGAGAACAGGTCTATACCTAACACCCTGCCTACTGACTCAATCAATACATACATGGAAGACAGAGGACTGCGAGACAGTAGAGTAGGAGTTTCAGTTTTATTGTAACAGAAGAAACGTGTGCCTTATTTCTCCAAAAGGTCTCTGAATACATATCTGACTGCTGCACGTGCCACGCGAACATCAACCTCCATGCTTCGGAAGGAGGCTCCAACCAACCGAACTACTTGGCCAGAACTTAATTTTTATTGATTTTTAGAAAAATAGAGATAGGGGAGGGAGGGGGAAGCATTTTTTTGGTTGCTTTCCATGTGTGCTCTGACTGGGAATCAAACCTACAACCTTGTTTTTTTCTAAAGGTAAAAAAAATCTGCTAAATTATTTCTAAGCAAACACCAAGTAAAAATATAACAAAAATCTGTCAATTTTCCTAATTTCTACATAGAATTCATATCAAATTATATCATCATAGTTTTCAGATCTTTCTTTACATCTTCAAAATGTACTCACTTTCTTTATATGAGTTACAGGACTTATAAATTATGGCATTGGTTGCTGCCTCAGATGTTAAGGAAAGAATTTTGATCACTACTACTATTTCACCTTCAGCTTTTCACATATATATGACCACTAAATATACTATTTTTTAGACAACAGATAACATAAAATATATATTCCTCATTCTAGATAAAATTTGCTCTTTTACAGTCACCTATATGAGATAGCTTTCCTGAGATATGAAAGTGAAATTTTTAGTTACTAAACACCATGCTCTTATTTTTCAACTACCTTTTGACTATTGCTTAATTGATTGTCATTTTAGTATATTTGCCTCACTCAAAAAAAGGACATATCTTTTCTCCTAAAAATTTCTTTCAAGCCTGACCAGGCGGTGGCGCAGCGGATAGAGCATCGGACTGGGATGCAGAGGACCCAGGTTTGCGACCCCGAGGCCGCCAGCTTGAGCGCGGGCTCATCTAGTTTGAACAAAAGCTCACCAGCTTGGACCCAAGGTCGCTGGCTCCAGCAAGGGGTTACTCGGTCTGCTGAAGGCCCGCGGTCAAGGCACATATGAGAAAGCAATCAATGAACAACTAAGGTGTTGCAACGCACAATGAAAAACTAATGATTGATGCTTCTCATCTCTCTCCTTTCCTGTCTGTCCCTGTCTATCCCTCTCTCTGACTCACTCTCTGTCTCTGTAAAAAAAAAGAAAAAAATTCTTTCAAGCATATATTAATACACCCATGTTTTTCTTTGCTCATAATGTGATTTCCTTATTTCAGGGGAAGGCTCACAAATGCTTTGTATAGCCACATGTTTTAGAAATCCAAGCCATAAAGCAGAGCCGGTTTAAGTGCCCTCCTCTAGGACCCTACTGCTCATCAAGATCCCACATTTCTCACACTGTGCTACGGCCAGTTGTAAAACCTCGGTGTAAAAATAACCTTTGATTATGAATTATTTCAGTAGAGCTTTAAGCACAATAAAGGTGACTTATCTCGTTTCCACACTAACAGGCCTTTTAATAAAGGCTGTTTTCTCTCAAAGAATTAAAGATGGGTACTGAAAAAGAAAAAGTTAAGTGAGGAGGAAATAAAGCATGAAAATGATGCTTTAAGAATAAAGACAATACCATCCAAGTACATTTTTTACTAATATGTTTTCCTTCACATGATAATATTCTCTTCATATAGCAAGGAAAGATTATAACCTCATTGGTTATAATCTGACCTCATTATTAGGAAATACAAGGTCCTCTAGGAAATGTCCCGATCAGATCCTAAAGCAGGGGTCCCCAAACTTTTTACACAGGGGGCCAGTTCACTGTCCCTCAGACCGTTGGAGGGCCAGACTATAAAAAAACTATGAACAAATCCCTATGCACACTGCACATATCTTATTTTAAAGTAAAAAAACAAAACGGGAACAAATACAATATTTAAAATAAAGAACAAGTAAATTTATTTTATTTTTTTTTTTTCACAAATGACACGATTTTATTCTTTTTTTATGGAAGAGTAATATTCCACTGTACATATATACCATTTCTTTTTTATCTATTAATTTATTGATAGAGACTTAGTTTGCCTCCATATCTTGACTGTTGTAAATAATACTGCAATAAACATGGGGATGCATGTATCTTTTTTTTTTTTTTTTTTTTAATTTTTAAATTAAATTTATTGAGGTAACATTGGTTAATAACACTATAAATTTCAGGTGTACAGCATTGTAATTCAGTATCTGTATACTCTATTGCAGGCTCACCACCAAGAGTCTAGCTATTTTTTTTTTGTTTGTTTGTTTGTTTGTTTGTTTATAATTTTATTTTTTTAATGGGGTGTCATCAATAAATCAGGATACATATATTCAAAGATAACAAGTCCAGGTTATCTTGTCGTTCAATTATGTTGCATACCCACCACCCAAAGTCAGATTGTCCTCTGTCACCTTCTATCTTGTTTTCTTTGTGCCCCTCCCACCCCCTATCCCTCTCCCATTCCCCCCTCCCCCCCGTAACCACCACACTCTTATCAATGTCTCTTAGTTTCACTATTATGTCCCACCTACGTATGGAATAATACAGTTCTTGTTTTTTTCTGATTTACTTATTTCGCTTCGTATCATGTTATCAAGATCCCACCATTTTGCTGTAAATGTTCCGATGTCATCATTTCTTATGGCTGAGTAGTATTCCATAGTGTATATGTGCCACATCTTCTTTATCCAGTCATCTGTTGATGGGCTTTTTGGTTGTTTCCATGTCCTGGCCACTGTGAACAATGCTGCAATAAACATGGGGCTGCATGTGTCTTTACGTATCAATGTTTCTGAGTTTTGGGGATATATACCCAGTAGAGGGATTGCTGGGTCATAAGGTAGTTCTATTTTCAGTTTTTTGAGGAACCACCATACTTTCTTCCATAATGGTTGTACTACTTTACATTCCCACCAACAGTGTATGAGGGTTCCTTTTTCTCCACAGCCTCTCCAACATTTGCTATTACCTGACTTGCTAATAACAGCTAATCGAACAGGTGTGAGGTGGTATCTCATTGCCGTTTTGATTTGCATTTCTCTAATAGCTAAAGAAGATGAGCATCTTTTCATATATCTGTTGGCCATTTGTATTTCTTCCTGGGAGAAGTGTCTATTCATATCCTCTTCCCATTTTTTTATTGGATTGTTTGTTTGTTTGTTGTTGAGTTTTATGAGTTCTTTGTATATTTTGGATATTAGGCCCTTATCTGAGCTGTTGTTTGAAAATATCATTTCCCATTTAGTTGGCTTTCTGTTTATTTTGTTATCAGTTTCCCTTGCTGAGCAAAAACTTCTTAGTCTGATGTAGTCCCATTCATTAATTTTTGCCTTCACTTCTCTTGCCATTGGAGTCAAATTCATAAAATGCTCTTTAAAACCCAGGTCCATGAGTTGAGTACCTATGTCTTCTTCTATGTACTTAATTGTTTCAGGTCTTATGTTCAGATCCCTGATCCACTTTGAGCTAATTTTTGTACAGGGGGAGAGACTGTAGTCCAGTTTCATTCTTTTGCATGCGGCTTTCCAGTTTTCCCAGCACCATTTATTGAAGAGGCTTTCTTTTCTCCATTGTGTGTTGTTGGCCCCTTTATCAAAAATTATTTGACTATATATATGTGGTTTTATTTCTGGACTTTCTATTCTGTTCCATTGGTCTGAGTGTCTATTTTTCTGCCAATACCATGCTGTTTTGATTGTCGTGGCCCTATAATAGAGTTTGAAGTCAGGTATTGTTATGCCCCCAGCTTCATTCTTTTTCTTTAGGATTGCTTTGGCTATTCGGGGTTTTTTATAGTTCCATATAAATCTGATGATTTTTTGCTCTATTTCTTTAAAAAATGTCATTGGAATTTTGATGGGAATTGCATTAAATTTGTATATTGCTTTGGGTAATATAGCCATCTTGATTATATTTATTCTTCCTAGCCAAGAACAAGGTATATTCTTCCATCTCATTATATCTTTTTCGATTTCCCTTAACAATGGTTTATAGTTTTCATTATATAAGTCCTTTACATTCTTTGTTATGTTTATTCCTAAGTATTTTATTTTTTTTGTTGCAATCGTGAAGGGGATTATTCTTTTGAGTTCCTTCTCAGTTGTTTCATTGTTGGCATATAGAAAGGCTATTGACTTCTGTATGTTAATTTTGTATCCTGCGACCTTACTGTATTGGCTTATTGTTTCTAGTAGTCTTTTTGTGGATTCTTTGGGGTTTTCGATGTATAGGATCATATCATCTGCAAAAAGTGATACCTTTACTTCTTCTTTTCCGATATGGATGCCTTTTATTTCTTTGTCTTGTCGGATTGCTCTGGCTAGAACCTCTAGTACCACATTAAATAAGAGTGGAGAGAGTGGACAACCCTGTCTTGTTCCTGATTTAAGGGGGAAAGCCTTCAGTTTAGTGCCATTTAATATGATGTTAGCTGATGGTTTATCATATATGGCCTTTATCATGTTGAGATATTTTCCTTCTATACCCATTTTGTTGAGAGTCTTAAACATAAAATTGTGTTGTATTTTATCGAAAGCCTTTTCTGCGTCTATTGATAAGATCATGTGGTTTTTGTTCTTTGTTTTGTTGATATGGTGTATTACATTAACCGTTTTACGTATGTTGAACCATCCTTGAGATTCTGGGATGAATCCCACTTGATCATGATGTATTATTTTTTTAATATGTTGTTGTATTCGATTTGCTAGTATTTTGTTTAGTATTTTAGCATCTGTATTCATTAGAGATATTGGTCTGTAGTTTTCTTTTTTTGTGCCATCCTTGCCTGGTTTTGGTATGAGGGTTATGTTGGCCTCATAAAATGTGTTTGGAAGTATTGCTTCTTCTTCAATTTTTTGGAAGACTTTGAGTAGAATAGGAACCAAGTCTTCTTTGAATGTTTGATAAAATTCGCTGGTATAGCCGTCAGGGCCTGGACTTTTATTTTTGGGGAGGTTTTTAATGGTTTTTTCTATTTCTTCTCTACTGATAGGTCTGTTTAGGCTTTCTGCTTCTTCTTGACTCAGTCTAGGAAGGTTGTATTGTTCTAGGAATTTATCCATTTCTTCTAGGTTGTTGAATTTAGTGGCATAAAGTTTTTCATAGTATTCTACAATAATTCTTTGTATATCTACGGTGTCCGTGGTGATTTCTCCTCTTTCATTTTGGATTTTGTTTATATGAGTTCTTTCTCTTTTTTCCTTGGTAAGTCTTGCCAAGGGTTTGTCAATTTTGTTGATCTTTTCAAAGAACCAGCTCCTTGTTCTATTAATTTTTTCTATAGTTTTTCTGTTCTCTAATTCATTTATTTCTGCTCTGATTTTTATTATCTCCTTTCTTCGGCTGGTTTTGGGTTGTCTTTGTTCTTCTTTTTCTAGTTCCTTAAGGTGGGAAGTTAAGTGGTTCACTTGGGCTCTCTCTTGTTTGTTCATATATGCCTGAAGCGATATGAACTTCCCTCTTATCACTGCTTTTGCTGCATCCCATAGATTCTGATATGTCGTATTGTCATTTTCATTAGTCTGTATATATCTTTTGATCTCTGCACTTATTTCTTCTTTGACCCATTCATTTTTTAAAAGTATGTTGTTTAGTTTCCACATTTTTGTGGGATTTTTTTCCTCTTTTTTGCAGTTGAATTCTAGTTTCAAGGCTTTATGATCAGAAAATATGCTTGGTACAACTTCAATTTTTCTGAATTTGCTGATATTGTTTTTGTGGCCCAACATATGGTCAATTCTTGAGAATGATCCATGTACACTGGAGAAAAATGTATACTCAGTCACTTTGGGATGAAATGTCCTGTAGATGTCTATCATATCCAGGTGCTCTAGTGTTTTGTTTAAGGCCACTATGTCTTTGTTGATTCTCTGTTTGGATGACTGATCTAGAGCCGTCAGCGGTGTATTGAGGTCTCCAAGTATGATTGTATTTTTGTCAGTTTTTGTTTTAAGATCAATAAGTAGCTGTCGTATATATTTTGGTGCTCCTTGGTTTGGTGCATATATATTAAGAATTGTTATGTCTTCTTGATTCAGTGTCCCCTTAGCCATTATGAAATGGCCATTTTTGTCTCTAAGTACTTTTCCTGTCTTGTAGTCAGCATTATCTGATATGAGTATTGCTACACCTGCTTTTTTTTGGATGTTATTTGCTTGGAGTATTGTTTTCCAGCCTTTCACTTTGAATTTGTTTTTATCCTTGTTACTTAGATGAGTTTCCTGTAGGCAGCATACAGTTGGATTTTCTTTTTTAATCCATTCTGCTACTCTGTGCCTTTTTATTGGTGAGTTTAATCCATTTACATTTAGTGTAATTATTGATACTTGTGAGTTCCCTATTGCCATTTTATATCTTGCTTTCTGTTAGTTTTGTGTCTTGTTTGATCCTTCTCTTTCGTTTTTCTATCTTTTGTTTTTATTTGGTTGTATTCCATACATCTTTCCTCTGTTGCTATCTTTTTTATCTCATGTGCTTCTGTGGTGGTTTTTTCAATGGTGGTTACCTTTGAGTAATGAAAAGGGTCCCTACCCTGTTCATTGTAGCGAACTATTTTGTGAGTACTTTTGCACTCCATCGTCCTTTGCTACTGTTAATCTCCGTCTTCTCCCCCTCTTTCTTTTTGTTGTTGTCACAGTTTAATTTTGGTTTTATTGTGTTCTTCTTGGAGCTTTTACTTGTGGCTCTGTTTTTTTTTTGTTCTTTGTATCTGATTGGAGAACCCCCTTTAGTAATTCCTGGAGTGGGGGTTTTCTGATGATAAATTCCCTCATCTTTTCTGTATCTGTGAATGTTTTTATTTCTCCTTCGTATTTGAAGGATAGCTTTGATGGGTATAGTATTCGTGGCTGAAAGTTCCTCTCTTTCAGGACTTTAAATATTGGGGTCCACTCTCTTCTAGCTTGTAGAGTTTCTGCTGAGAAATCTGATGATAATCTAATGGGCCTTCCTTTATATGTTGTATTCTTCTTTTCCCTGGCTGCCTTGAGAATTTTTTCTTTGCTGTTGGTTTGTGTCAATTTCATTATGATATGCCTTGGAGTAGGTTTGTTAGGGTTAAGAAAACTTGGAGTTCTGTTTGCTTCTTGAACTTGAGGCTTTAGTTCTTTCCACAGGCTTGGGAAGTTCTCATCAATTATTTGTTTAAGTATGTTCTCCATTCCATTTTCTCTCTCTTCTCCCTCTGATATACCTATTATTCTTATGTTATTCTTTTTGATGGAGTCAGATAATTCTTGTAGGGCTATCTCATTTTTTTTAATTTTTGAGTCTCTTTCTTCTTCTCTCTGTTGTGCCTCAAGTTGCTTGTCTTCTATTTCACTAATCCTCTCTTCTATCTGACCTGTTCTATTAGCTAAGCTTGTTACTTCGTTTTTCAGCTCGTGAATTGAGTTTTTCATCTCTGTTTGATTTGTTTTTATAGTTTCAATTTCCTTGGACATATATTCTTTGTGTTCATGGAGTTGTTTTCTGATTTCCCTATATTGCCTTTCTGTGTTTTCTTGTATATCTCGGAGGATTTTTAGGATTTCTATCTTGAATTCTCTGTCATTTAGCTCCAAGGTTTCCAATATATTAAATTTTTTCTCCATAGATTTTTCCTCATCTAGCTGTGTTACCTCTCTTTCTTTTGTATCCATGATATTCGATTTTCTCTTCCTTAATGGCATCTGAGGGTGGTTTTGTTGATAGTATTAATGAGATTTAATAAAGAATAAAAAGTTAAAAAAAAATAAAAAAATAAAAAAAAATAAAAAAATAACAAATCGAAAAAAGTTGTTTTTTTTTAAAAAAATTAATAATGAAATAAAGAAAAATAAAATAAAATAAAAATTTTTAAAAAAGGAAATTATTCCCCCCCTCTTTTTTTCCTCTCCTCTCCTCTCCCCTCTTTCTTGAGAAAATCTTGTGGTGGACTGTGAGTTATAACAAACAATGCCTGTGATGGAGGGCCTGAATTGGGGAAAAGTAATAAAGGGGCAAAAAAGAAAGAAAGAAAAAAAAAAAAGAAAAAAGAAAAAAAAAAGAGCGTATGGACCCACAAAAAGCAAATAAGGAAAAAATTTGGGTCAAGAATAAAATGATTTGCTTTTAGGTGTTGGTTTTCTAAGAGTTATGATGAGAGGAATAAGAGGAAAATGGAAAAATGGGGGGACAAATTAAAAACTTACTATTGTATTTAGTGGAACAAGAACTAGATAATATGGAGAGCCAGGGATGGGAGCACTGCTAGTGAGTTAAAAAGGTGAAGTAAAAACCCCCCAAAATGCCACAAACATAGGTTTGAGTCCCAGATAAGATAATTTGTTTGTTATTGAGGTTTGAATGAGAGGAGATGTAAAGGAGAAAGGAAGAAACTAATATAGAGGGAGAAAAGAAAGAGAGAGAGAGAAAAAAAGAGGGAACCACTAAAAGAGGAAAAAAGAAAGGAGAGAGAGAGAGAGAGTTAAGGGTTTTGGCGTGCAACCCTCATAGAGAGAAAGGAAGAGAAGAGAAAAGATAATGGGAGATGTAACACTTATGGGTAGTGTAGTTCAAGGAGAGGAGAGAGTAAGACCGGTAGAGAGTTAATCGGCCAAATTGGAGGAGGAAAAAAGAGTCTCAAGAATGAAGATAAGAGAAACAAACGAACAAATATAATAAAATGGGATAGGTTATAAAGTCTGCAGATTATTCTTGATTTTGAGAGGTTATCTTCTTGCTTTTTCTTTTCTCTCCCTCTTCCTGGTCGGTGACTCTGTACCCCGGGTTCTGCCCCTTTGGCACGCTCAGGTAGAGGTTTGCAGTTGATAAGTCTCTATGGCAATGTCATGTATTGTGCTTTATTCTCGTTGGGAGTCGAGGCTCATTAGCATTTATAGGCTCCGACAGTGAGAGAGTCCGTGTTCCTGGAGCCTTTCTCCTAGTCTTTCCTTCCTCAATTAGTAGCCTGATAGTCCAAGTATGGGGTTGCTGCTGCCTCTGCCTGGATAGTAAGAGGCTCAAAGAGCTGGCAACTCCCCACTCTATTTCCACTCAGCACAGGGCTCTGGGTAAGGCTCAGTCAGTCAGAGCTGCTAGCATAATCAGGCGGGCTTTCCGCCCACTCGAAGACCTCTGGCTCTGCCACTCTATCCGGTAACACAAGCGGGCGCCCACTTCCGGGGCGCTTGGAGGAAACTCTCACTCACTGTCTGCAACCAGGATATCCGGCCAGCAGTCTCACGCTCTGAGTGAAACCCCCAACCGCAGGGAGAAGTTGCAGCGTTGGAATTGAGTCTTGCTCCGTCCCCGTGTGCGGCTTTTGCAAGGCGCTGGGGCGGCCCGAGATTCCGCTTTGGCCCACACAAAGGCCCCTGACTCTGCCCCTCTGTGCGATAACACGGGCGCGCACTGCGGAGGCACTCGGAGGAATCGCTCACTCCTTATCTGCGCGCACAAACCAGGATATGAGGCCAGCCGCGGTTCCCTCTGAGTGAAACAGCCTCCAGCACGGAAAATCTCCACCGTTGGGATTAGTTCTCACTCCCTCCCGTGTGTGGCTTTCCCAGGGTGCTGGGGCTGCCCAGAGACTCTGCCCTCAGCCCACAGAAAGGCCTCTGACCCTGCCTCTCCGTGGGGCAACACGGGCACCCACTTCCGCGGCTTAGGAAGAAATCTCTCTTCCACTAACTGCGTACCGACCAGGAGACCGGGTAAAATGGCCGCTCCGCTTGTCTTTCTTTGTTTGGGTTTGGCGCGAGTGTTAGCTTGTATTGCCCGGGTTGCCACAGGATCAGATTTTCCTCGGCTTGGATTTCTGAGCCACAGCCTGGTTCGGCCGTTTTTGCTGCGGGGGCCTGGATCTATTCACCCCCTTTGCCCGCCTCAGTTTCTATATTCACAGTTACGAGAGAAAGCCGCCCTGTTTAGGTTAGTGAGGAAGGCGGAGCATTTCTTACTCCCTATTTCCTTCTGCGTTTGGTTATATATTTAGCCAATTTTTCACTCAATCATACCTTTGGGTGTATTGCGAAGAATCTGGAAGCTCCAAGTATAGGTTTTTCTGTTTCTGGTTGAAGATCTTGTTGAGTTTTGGGGGAGATTTATCGGTATCGCTTCCTACTCCGCCATTACTCTGACGTCATCAAGAACAAGTAAATTTAAATCAACAAACTGACCAGTATTTCAATGGGAACTATGCTCCTCTCACTGACAACCAATGAAAGAGGTGCCCCTTCCAGAAGTGTGGCGGGGGCCGGATAAATGGCCTCAGGGGGCCGCATGCGGCCTGTGGGCCATAGTTTGGAGACCCCTGTCCTAAAGCTTTATTTTTTTTGAAATCTCATACTCATAAATATTGATGTATATTCTATGCTTGTGAACACTCTTGCATATGTCTCCATTCAGTGGAAGAATGAACAAAAATTCTTTGCAGTTCCTCTAACACACCATTTCATATCTTTCACATATTTGATCACTTCTCTAGTTTCTCCTTTAATTTTGTGAAGCCCTTTTCCAACTTGTCTACATGTAAATACAACTACCTTTTAAGACTTACTGTAAAAGTTACCTTCTCTAGGAAGTACTTTCACCCCCTTACCCATTTTTGTCCCTGAATAAAATGGAACCGCTTAATCATGTACCTTTCCATCACAATATCTGCAAGTTTTTAATACACTAACATGATTACATGCCTCTCCCCAACTAGAACACAAATGCTTGAAGTTAAGTGTACTTTATTACTGAATCTCAGGGCCTATATCAGTGTCTGACATTGAACTTATATTCCATAATTTTAGAATTAATAAATGCAATATGCATACCATAAAATCACCATGATAGGCAATTGAGTTTTTCTCATAAATTTTAAATATTTCCATAAAGCAGGAAAGACCTTAAAGTAATCTATCTAGTTCTACACTTTAATTTTACATTAAGAAAAAAAACTGAGACCAAATTTTTTAAGTGAATTGTCTAAAGACAAACTCAGTAATTCACTGTGATTAGAACTCACAACCGTTCACTTACATGTCCATGATGTCTGTAACATTGTACTTCTTTGCTACAGGAGAGTACATTTGAATTATTCTAAAAGGGCGATGACTCTGACAATTATTTTAATTGACATTTTGCAGAAGCAATAATTTTAGTACTAAAGTATCAAATAATCTTATTTTGAGAGAGAAGTTATTGAATAGAAAGCAACAATCTAATATTTATAAAATAAATAAAGATATCTAAGCCTTGGTCTTTGAATGCAAAAAAATTAAATATGATTCAGTAAGAAAAATAAAATCTAAATAGCATTTTCAAATATTCATTTAGTTGCATAAATATATATACACACATATACTTAACTTGTACACATGTTTTATATATTTATATGTAAATTGATAAACATTAAGTTTTTAAAATTATTTTTATTTATTTATTCATTTTAGAGAAGAGAGACAGAGACAGAGAGAAAGAGGGAGAGAGAGAAGGGGGGGAGGAGCAGCAGGAAGCGTCAACTCCCATATGTACCTTGACCAGGCAAGCCCAGGGTTTTGAACCAGCAACCTCAGCATTCCAAGTTGACGCTTGATCCACTGCACCACCACAGGTCAGGCAATAAACATATAAATTTTAGTGTGAAGTATGACTATACTTAAAAATGAAGAATAATTTCTACATAGTTCATTTAAAATTGCAAATGTTAGTTATTATAGTAAGATAACATGTTTCTGCTGGAATATTGAAAAGCCAATAATCAACTTGTCACATTTTTAAAGAAATTATATATTTATTTAGAGTTGAATTAAAAATATCTTGGTCATATATCAGCTTCTCAAATACTTCCCTCTAAATATAGTCTAGAATATTACTTCAGTTACCTACAATATAAAATCCTACTTAATTTACATTAAAAATAAAAACGAGTTGAACTGCTCAGGGCAATATGGTAGCCCCTTGCCACATGTGGCATTTAACTTTTAATTTAAATTTATAAATATTAAATCAAAAATCAATTTTCTGGTTTGAATTAGTCCCATCCCACAGATATAGAATATTTCCACTCATTGTAATGATTAGTTCTGATCTAGTAAGAGAAATGCATGGCAACAAGTACTACAACACAATATAACATAAATATTTCAAGTAGGCATAAAGTACTGTAGTAGAAAAGGCACTAATTACTATGAGTAAAGTGAATAAATGAAGTCAAGAATAACTTCAGAAAACAGATAAGCTTTTCTGAAATAACAGAAAATAACCAATCAATTTTTATTTTAGGTTGTATGTTCTTCAAAAGTGGCAGAACATAACTACTATGTATTGATCTAAATTTTGCTCTTTTGGTAATAAAATACGAAATGCATATAAGTTATGCCAAAATTTCACCAACAATTGTTACAACAAAATATGTCATTTACAGAAGTCTATTACCTTGGTGGACAATTTTTTGCCATTTTGTGTATGAAGAACCTCAAAAGGAAATAGTCTGTTAAATAAACAAGCAAAATAAAATTTTCCTGCTATTAAAGAGTTTATCAAATACAATAACTATATATTTTACTATAGATTTATAAAATCTACTCTACACCATCACATGGAACAGGAATATAATGTTCTTGAAAACAAGATGCTTTAATTCTATTTGCTTCGGTAAATACAAAGTACAAATGAAAAACATGAGTTGCTTTTTATTCTCAAATGATTTTTATAGTTACTTTCCCTTCCACTACAGAAAGATTTGTTAAATTGAATGAAATTCCACTTGCTTTTATTTTTCAGAGCACTTATCTTTTTAAATATACTATTCTACCTAATTACATAAAGATAATAGACATCTAGGTTCTCTGAGATAAGTGACAAAGTACTATACTGTATCTGCTTCCTCTTTTCTATATATATAGAAAAAATATGCTCTGAAATAATTTTTATAAAAATTGTATAAATTTATTTAAGTTGCAATGCTTTATTTTAAATATTTATGAAATCATCAATTTC
Organism: Saccopteryx bilineata; assembly: GCF_036850765.1. NCBI lineage: Eukaryota > Metazoa > Chordata > Mammalia > Chiroptera > Emballonuridae > Saccopteryx > Saccopteryx bilineata. The sequence goes on along the minus strand of NC_089498.1, from coordinate 53,723,617 downwards.
ATTAATACTTTCAAATTAAAAAAATTAAATTAAATTTTTTAATTAAAAAAATAAAATTGAGTAGAATAGGAACCAAGTCTTCTTTGAATGTTTGATAAAATTCGCTGGTATAGCCGTCAGGGCCTGGACTTTTATTTTTGGGGAGGTTTTTAATGGTTTTTTCTATTTCTTCTCTACTGATAGGTCTGTTTAGGCTTTCTGCTTCTTCTTGACTCAGTCTAGGAAGGTTGTATTGTTCTAGGAATTTATCCATTTCTTCTAGGTTGTTGAATTTAGTGGCATAAAGTTTTTCATAGTATTCTACAATAATTCTTTGTATATCTACAGTGTCCGTGGTGAGTTCTCCTCTTTCATTTTGGATTTTGTTTATATGAGTTCTTTCTCTTTTTTCCTTGGTAAGTCTTGCCAAGGGTTTGTCAATTTTGTTGATCTTTTCAAAGAACCAGCTCCTTGTTCTATTAATTTTTTCTATAGTTTTTCTGTTCTCTAATTCATTTATTTCTGCTCTGATTTTTATTATTTCCTTTCTTCGGCTGGTTTTGGGTTGTCTTTGTTCTTCTTTTTCTAGTTCCTTAAAGTCTTCCAAAAAATTGAAGAAGAAGCAATACTTCCAAACACATTTTATGAGGCCAACATAACCCTCATACCAAAACCAGGCAAGGATGGCACAAAAAAAGAAAACTACAGACCAATATCTCTAATGAATACAGATGCTAAAATACTAAACAAAATACTAGCAAATCGAATACAACAACATATTAAAAAAATAATACATCATGATCAAGTGGGATTCATCCCAGAATCTCAAGGATGGTTCAACATACGTAAAACGGTTAATGTAATACACCATATCAACAAAACAAAGAACAAAAACCACATGATCTTATCAATAGACGCAGAAAAGGCTTTCGATAAAATACAACACAATTTTATGTTTAAGACTCTCAACAAAATGGGTATAGAAGGAAAATATCTCAACATGATAAAGGCCATATATGATAAACCATCAGCTAACATCATATTAAATGGCACTAAACTGAAGGCTTTCCCCCTTAAATCAGGAACAAGACAGGGTTGTCCACTCTCTCCACTCTTATTTAATGTGGTACTAGAGGTTCTAGCCAGAGCAATCCGACAAGACAAAGAAATAAAAGGCATCCATATCGGAAAAGAAGAAGTAAAGGTATCACTTTTTGCAGATGATATGATCCTATACATCGAAAACCCCAAAGAATCCACAAAAAGACTACTAGAAACAATAAGCCAATACAGTAAGGTCGCAGGATACAAAATTAACATACAGAAGTCAATAGCCTTTCTATATGCTAACAATGAAACAACTGAGAAGGAACTCAAAAGAATAATCCCCTTCACGATTGCAACAAAAAAAATAAAATACTTAGGAATAAACATAACAAAGAATGTAAAGGACTTATATAATGAAAACTATAAACCATTGTTAAGGGAAATCGAAAAAGATATAATGAGATGGAAGAATATACCTTGTTCTTGGCTAGGAAGAATAAATATAATCAAGATGGCTATATTACCCAAAGCAATATACAAATTTAATGCAATTCCCATCAAAATTCCAATGACATTTTTTAAAGAAATAGAGCAAAAAATCATCAGATTTATATGGAACTATAAAAAACCCCGAATAGCCAAAGCAATCCTAAAGAAAAAGAATGAAGCTGGGGGCATAACAATACCTGACTTCAAACTCTATTATAGGGCCACGACAATCAAAACAGCATGGTATTGGCAGAAAAATAGACACTCAGACCAATGGAACAGAATAGAAAGTCCAGAAATAAAACCACATATATATAGTCAAATAATTTTTGATAAAGGGGCCAACAACACACAATGGAGAAAAGAAAGCCTCTTCAATAAATGGTGCTGGGAAAACTGGAAAGCCACATGCAAAAGAATGAAACTGGACTACAGTCTCTCCCCCTGTACAAAAATTAATTCAAAATGGATCAAAGATCTAAACATAAGACCTGAAACAATTAAGTACATAGAAGAAGACATAGGTACTCAACTCATGGACCTGGGTTTTAAAGAGCATTTTATGAATTTGACTCCAATGGCAAGAGAAGTGAAGGCAAAAATTAATGAATGGGACTACATCAGACTAAGAAGTTTTTGCTCAGCAAGGGAAACTGATAACAAAATAAACAGAAAGCCAACTAAATGGGAAATGATATTTTCAAACAACAGCTCAGATAAGGGCCTAATATCCAAAATATACAAAGAACTCATAAAACTCAACAACAAACAAACAAACAATCCAATAAAAAAATGGGAAGAGGATATGAATAGACACTTCTCCCAGGAAGAAATACAAATGGCCAACAGATATATGAAAAGATGCTCATCTTCTTTAGCTATTAGAGAAATGCAAATCAAAACGGCAATGAGATACCACCTCACACCTGTTCGATTAGCTGTTATTAGCAAGTCAGGTAATAGCAAATGTTGGAGAGGCTGTGGAGAAAAAGGAACCCTCATACACTGTTGGTGGGAATGTAAAGTAGTACAACCATTATGGAAGAAAGTATGGTGGTTCCTCAAAAAACTGAAAATAGAACTACCTTATGACCCAGCAATCCCTCTACTGGGTATATATCCCCAAAACTCAGAAACATTGATACGTAAAGACACATCCAGCCCCATGTTTATTGCAGCATTGTTCACAGTGGCCAGGACATGGAAACAACCAAAAAGCCCATCAATAGATGACTGGATAAAGAAGATGTGGCACATATACACTATGGAATACTACTCAGCCATAAGAAATGATGACATCGGAACATTTACAGCAAAATGGTGGGATCTTGATAACATGATACGAAGCGAAATAAGTAAATCAGAAAAAAACAGGAACTGTATTATTCCATATGTAGGTGGGACATAATAGTGAAACTAAGAGACATTGATAAGAGTGTGGTGGTTACGGGGGGGAGGGGGGAATGGGAGAGGGATAGGGGGTGGGAGGGGCACAAAGAAAACAAGATAGAAGGTGACAGAGGACAATCTGACTTTGGGTGGTGGGTATGCAACATAATTGAACGACAAGATAACCTGGACTTGTTATCTTTGAATATATGTATCCTGATTTATTGATGACACCCCATTAAAAAAATAAAATTATAAAAAAATAAATAAATAAAATAAAATTAAATTAAAATTTTCAATTTAAAATTAAAATTTCAGTCTTGTTAATAACTCCTGGGAACTCAATTGGTCATATGAATGCAACCTTAGATTGAAAGGTTTGCTCTATTTTAACTGTACATTATTCATGATTTACAAGAAAAATGTGTAGAAATATTTAATGCATAACACTTACTCTGAGCTTGTTTATTTTATTGTTAAACATGTCAAGGACATTATTTAAAAAATATTTCAACTCTGAAAATATATGAAAGGATATGATTTAAGCTATTGATTTTTCCACTTATTAAACAATTTGTATAGTCAAATTCACTTGGAAAAGGTATTTAAATTTTACATGGCAAACAATATAAGGCTTTAAAAATACCTGATATAGCTGAAATAGAATGTCACTAATTTTTTTTCTACTTTTCTAAGTGGAAGAAGAGGACATAGAGAGACTGATTCTCATATGTGCCCCTACAGGAATCCACCCAGCAACTCTCATCTGGGACCAATGTTCTGTCCATCTTAGGCCATGCTCACAACTGAGCTATTTTTAGCACCTGAGGCAGCAGCTCCACAAAGCCATCCCCAGCATCTGGGGCCAATGCATTCAAACCAATCATGCTATGGTTGCAGGAGGTGAAGAGAGAGAGAGAAAAGGAAAGGGGGATGGAGAAGCAGATGGTAGCTTCTCCTATGTGCTCTGACCAGGAATCAAACCCAGGACATCCATATGCTGGACTGATGCTCTACCACTGAGCAAACTGACCAGGGTCAGTAAGTCATTAATTTTCATTTATTACCTGAAACTTCACTCCCTGTGGGTCTTAAACAAGTATGTTTACCTTGTAGTAATTGATTTTCACCATTTCCAAAATTGGAGTAATAATTCTTTTTGAACTTACTGAACAAGGATACTGTGACATTGACTATGATAATGCTGTCTTTTTATATTGGTTGAAATTGTTCTAAAATTAATAAGGTATGATTTCTTTTTTTAAATTTTATTTACTTTTAATTTTAATTTAATTTTATTTTACTTACTGAGTTTAGAGAGAGATGAAGGGAAAGAGAAACCTCAATTTGCTGTTTCACTTAGTTGTTCATTCATTGGTTGATTCTTATATGAGCCCTAACTGGGGATCAAATTCTCAACCTTGGTGTACAGAGATGATGTGATAATCACCAGAGCTACCTGGCTAAGGCCATAGAGCACGATTTCAACTTCCTCTTTCACTCTTTAGAAAAAAAATGTGAAAGTATTTAAAGAAAACTCCTTTTTTAGCTATTGTCATTTTCTGTAATACCATTTGTAATTATTAGTGCAGCCTTTGACAATGTCTTTAAATGGATAGAATATGTAGGCAGAATATATATCAGAGCCCAAAATAAAATATAGGTAGACTTTTTCTGTTTCCTAGTTTGCTCTCTCATCATGAGAAGACCCTCCCAAACTCTGATGATCTTTTCACTTTTGTCTTTCAAACCCTGCCTTCAGATGTGAACATTCTGTTTATTCTTTGATTTTATCTTGATATTGTGAGGTTGCTTTATAAGCACATGTATGTTTCCCTAGCTACATTTCTTTCTCTCCCAAAACAGTAAATGACAGGGGAGCTTGCTCTTAATAGCTCCCTGGCCTTTACTTAGAAATATAGTGAAAAGTTTACCTTTGCAGGAATGTTAGAGAAAGCTTACATTGGGGAGGTACCTGGCAATTAGGGGATTTTAAGTCACAATAGTTGTTGTGAGCCTGACCAGGTGGTGGTGCAGTGGATAGAGTGTTGGACTGAGATGCAAAGAACCCAGATTTGAGACCCTAAGGTCACCAGCTTGACCATGGGCTCATCTGGTTTGAGCAAGGCTCAACTGCTTGAGCCCAAGATCACTAGCTCGAGCAAGGGGTCACTCAGTCTGCTGTAGCCTCCCAGTCAAGGCACATATGAGAAAGCAATCAATGAACAACTAAGGTGCTGCAACAAAGAACTGATGCTTCTCATCTCTCTCCCTTCCTATCTGTCTGTCCCTATCTGTCCCTCTTTCTGACTCTGTCACTGTCACACAAAAAATAATGTTGTAAAAGCCTAATCACAGGATTTACTGTGAAAAGTTAAAGCCTGTAAATTATCAGAAACTTAGTTCACCAATTTTAAATTTTATTTTGTATTCTAATAAAACAGAGAATCTTTTTACAGATAATTCTCAGAGGCAGGTGGTCCAAGACAGCACCTGAAACCAGCTGTTTTGAAGATTTACCAAGGACACCAGATAGGGCCATGCTGATTGGGCCTGTGCTACATCAAAAGAACTTTCAGGCCCTGGCCATTTGGCTCAGTGGTAGAGTGTCAGCCCAGTGTGTGGAAGTCCCAGGTTCGATTCCCGGCAAGGGCACACAGGAGAAGCACCCATCTGCAACTCCCTCCACCCCCCTCTTCTTTCTCTCATCTCTCTCTTTCCCTCCCGCAGCCACGGCTCCATTGGAGCAAAGTTGGCCTGGGCACTGAAGATGGCTCCATGGCCTGTGCCTCAGGCACTAGAATGTCTCTGGTTGAAACAGAGCAAAGTCTCAGATGGGCAGAGCATAGGTTCCTAGTGGGCTTGCTGGGTGGACCCTGGTCAGATGCATGCAAGAGTCTGTCTCTCTGCCTCCTGCTTCTCACTTCAGAAAAAAAATTTTTTAAAAAAGGAGCTTGCAGAGATGTTTTTGCAGCTGAAACGCCACCTTTTATATATTGTTATAGGACTAACTGCATGGACTTTTCCCTTCTTTTTTCTTTTGCTCTTAAACCCTATAACAACCCCAGCACCAGAAGACTGTTAAGGCAGTTCTTTGGATGGGAGTCACCTGCCTTCTCATGTTGCTGCAATTTGAATTTGAAGACACACCTATTCGGTCCTAGTCTCTCTTCATGGGTATTAAGACTAGCAGGTAACCCTGAATCTGGCCTTGTTTTCCGGTTACATAAAGATTACGCGTATATTGCTTAGCCCAATATTTACACTTAATAAGTGTTCAGTCAATATTAATTGAATCAATTCATATATAAGTAACCCTTTTCCAAATAATTTTTTTTATTTGGGATCATGGTCTGAAGTTAAATGGATAATGATTTAGCTATAATAGCAAGCAAAAGTCACACAAGACTCTACACATTTGTACGTATAAGACAAGCTTTGTCTGAGTAATATAAATGCTGTATTCTTTTTGTTGTAGGGATCATATCCAGTAGTAGCTACCTGAGAAAAATTGTATAAAGAAGATGGTAATATTTTGAAACACTGTATGCAAATATCTTTATTTTGTTCTAAAGTTAAATACAGTTTGACTATGTATGTTATGAGAACAAGGGCAAATAGCCAAAGAGTTCACACACTAGACTTGTAGAAGCTCTATTTGTTAGGTAAAAATTATGAGGACTAGAAGGTCCATGTTAGTAATTATATTCTAGCTCCGCATACAACAGTTCAACTGATACCAATGTCAGACTCCGGAAGAAGACTATCACCCTTTATGAGAGAGACTTTCAGGCAGCATTATCAGGGTATCACGCTCCACCTCTACTGTGATCACAGCTAGGGTAAACTAGTGCTGTAATATGAAATAATTTTGGCTTCATTCCTTTCTCTCAACTTAGTGTTCATTGAAAAAGCAGGACCAGGCCCTCACTTAGTAAAATCAGGGAACTGGGATTTAATGTCAATGACTGGCCAAGATTAAGCACTAATCTGTATGAAGTTTGAGTCTTTACAAGAAATCTGCTCCTTTTTGGGGGATATCAGTCTATATGAAATAAGTCTTGGATAGGTTAGTCCTTACTTTTAGGTCGTGAAAGGAGGGACACACAAGGCCTGATGAGTTTTGTAAGAAATTTGTATATGTATCTGTGAATAGGTGCTCTAGTGGTGTCAGCAGCCGAGTGTCTGGATTCAGGCCTTGATAGAGGATAGGGTTAGTGAGCAATGTTAGCCAGGTGGCTAGACTTGACGGGGAAGCCTGGGGCAGGGTGATGATTGATTATTAAGCAACAGTGTGTTTAGATAAGTGAAAGAAGAAGTGTTATGGGAACTGTCCAGGAGCCAAATTGCTTAGTTTCTCCTGGATAATTGAGGTTTCGTAAGGGGCCCTGGACCCAAAATTAACACTTACTTCTCAAGCTCCTCCCATGATCCCAAAGAATCCAAGCAAAATATTCCATTTTCAGCCTATAAATGTTATGACATTACTGTGACAGAAACTGCAAAATGTTTAGATAATATGGTCATGTTGCCACTGACTGGCCTATTAAGGCAAAGTGCAAGAGGGCTGTTTATAAAAATAGCTTAAAAGGCACACATGGCTCAGTCTGGAAAGTGTTCTGTAGAATGTCATTTATGACTGTTGTATGGGATCAAGAAAATTTGCCAAGAAGGGAATATTGTTAGGAGACATTCACATTTCTTCCAGAGCTCCTAATATATATAGATTTAGGTATCTGGCAAATCCATGAATATTAACAGGCAAAACCACCACCCAAAAAGGTACACTGTGTAGGAAGAAAAAAGCTATCTGAATTCCAACAGATGTGGGTGGAGTACAGAGCTCATTCCTAGCAGCTGTGGCTAATGCAATGCTGTGAGAACACTCCAGCTCCCAGAAGCCTCCTGGGCATACCCAGGAAGGGAGCTCACCTGCTATGAAGAAGTGACTTAGTGTCAACCACGCAGCTCCCTGATCTTTTCAGTCACTGGCTATGAAGGACACACTGTAACACCCTATTGGCTGAACCCATGTATATAAGCTAGCTGTAAAGCCAGAAGCCATGGCCAGGGCCACCATCACAGCAGCCGCCTGGCCCATACAGGATCGCATTGGATTCGGACAGTCGGTAAAGAAACAATGGAGCCAAAATCTGATGGGCCAACATCTTTAATTCTAGCTTGCACCTGGTGGGCAAGTAAAAACACACACTGGGCTCCAAAACCCACTCACATTCAGTGCTCACAAAGCTACTGACTTATCTGAATTTCCTAGAACCAAAAGTTTCTAGCTCACCAGACTTATTCACCTCTGTTCCCCATCTCCTTCCTTCTCCCTGCACAAACTGGCTTCTCACTCAACACTCCACCATCTTGGCTGCTTCTCCTGGCCTCTTCCATGTGGTCTTTCTCTGCTCTCTGCTGTGATCTCTCTGCTCTCTCATGCTAATGATAATCTCAGGAACCAAGAGCGCAAGCTCCTGTTCTGCCCCTATTTTATAGTGTAGAAATCCAAACCTTTAATCCAATATACAAAATAGGGAAGTCTCTAATACAAAGTCACTTTCTGAGGCATGGTAGGATTGTACCACCCCACATCAAAAAGGGTAGGAAAGGCTTAATCCCAAAACCAAGCCCCAGGCTACAAGGATTCTGCCTGCCCACAGCCTACAGAGACACACATTAATATCACCTGGGCAACGGCCTACACATGAGCAGCGCCATCTTTAACAAAGTGAGCATAATATATTTTATCTGCCCAACACTAGCTTAATTCCTGAATAAAGTGGATCTGCGTCACTGAACCTGGTTCCTGGAGTCAGGTCTTTGTGTCTCCGTCGTCCTCGTCCTCACCCTCGGCAGGACTTGTCCACAACTGGTGCCCAACATCAGGCAGGGACCTAACTGGCATCCAAGGGTCAGGTGAGTGACCCTCTGCAATGAGAAACCTTCTCCTCTCCACCCCCCCCCCCTTGAGCCCTGCACACCCTATTGCAGAGTAGGCGAGTTGAAGTTTGTGAAAAGGATCTCTGTACTTACTGGGAGATTCTCTCGGGTTTCAATCCCTGGATTGAGGATGCACCCCTCTGGGACCCAGATACTTGGGCTGAGCTTTCTGAGGCATTTGTTTGGCCAAAGTACATGGGCGGCAAATGTTCCCTCGCGGCCTCACTCCTGCCTTATTGGCAATATGCTCCTGCTTGGCCGGTGCTCCTCCTGGGGACCCTCCACTGGTGCCAAAAATATTATATGCTACTTGTCTCTCTGAGGAGCCCCTACCTCCCTATTCACCCCCTCCCCTGAGGAGGAAAGTAGTTTAGCCTCCAAGTTTGACAAAATCCCAGCTGAGCGCGCAGAAACAAAACCAACCGAATTGCTAACTGTGCCTTCAGCTCTGCCGCTGGAAAAAGCGAAAATTGCTACTTCCACATTCCCTGCCAGGCTCAATGCCCCACCCCAGCCTCTCAGATGCTATTTCTACCCCCAGCTTTTTTTTTTTTTTTTTTTTTTTTTTTTTTTAGAGAGGAGAGGGAGAGACAGAGGGAGAGAGAGAGAGGAGAGACAGAGAGAGAGAAGGGGGGAGGAGCAGGAAGCATCAACTCCCATATGTGCCTTGACCAGGCAAGCCCAGGGTTTTGAACCGGCGACCTCAGCATTTCCAGGTCGACGTTTTATCCACTGCACCACCACAGGTCAGGCTCTACCCCAGCTTTAACTCCAACACGTGTTCCGGCTGCAGACCCATGGGCCAACCTATACACCCCCATCTGTCTTTTTTCTGTCTGTATGTCTTGTCCATTTTTCTGTATCTCTTTCTCTCTCTCTCCCCTGACCCTGGCTCTGAAATGACGCTGGAAGGACCCAGCCACGGCACAGTGGCGGGGATCACACCCTCTTCTAACGCAAAGGAGAGTTTTTCAGCCAATCTGGATCCCAGGAACCTACCACCTGCTTGACAGGGTTTCTTGGGCACCCACTAAGTGGTTCAGTCTTCACCGGTCCAAAGCCACTGCCCTGGCCTTCTCCACTCCAACTACGCCTGAGGGGAGGAGGTCCTCAGCGCTCCAGACGAAGACCTCATGGTCAGCGTGCATGCCCCATCACCTGGGGGGATGTGGAGGCTTTGGTGGGGTGGGCCCAGAGAATTTCCCCTGACAGGCCCCCAGGCCCTGGTGCTCTGTTCTTGCTTATGTGTACTATAGTAACCGCTGATCCCAGATGCAGGAGGAGGCATCCCAGGGCTTGAGCCCAGCAGCGTGAGCTGGTGTTTTCAGTTCATCTTTGGAGGATGAGGAGAATTGGGCCGGAGTTACGATTCTCAGACTCCAGAAGGTAAATGGCAGCAGCTGCGGTGGGAGGATGAATGGAAGCCAGGCTTGCATCACCGAGTGGCTGCTGGAACGGCCATTTTTTACAATCAAAATGGAACTGTGTTTAATGGCACCTAGAAGGTCTCTATAACACAATGGGAGTGCCTGCTAAGCTGCTGGTGGGTTTGCTGACATTTTGGGACATAGGAGTGGATGACACCAAGCTCTCCAGAGCCGAGATGGAAATGCTAACTGCCATTGCCACATGCTCCTCTTTGGGACAGTGTAAGACCTGCCAGGATGGCAGGGATGAGGGGGGTGGCTGACACCCCATGTTCGTGGACTGTTCCTGGACTATGACCGAGTGAGCCCAGGCTCCTTTATTGGATGGACTTTGGATTTTGGACAATGTCAAATACCCTGATGAGGGTGGGGGGTGGCTTTGCTGGAGGCTATTTCCCTGCCCTGGGAAGCTTTTCCCATGGCTAGAAAGATGGCCGAGGACATTTTGCGCTTTTGGCACAGTACTCAGAGACTGGTGAAGTGTACCTCTGTAATTGTTGAAATTGTATGATTTGTCATGTTGTTGTAATTTGTGTAATGTGCCTTTTGCCATATGCAGTACACAGCCTGCGGCAAGCCATCCATTCTGTGTTTGGACGCTGGGACCTTTGTGGAAAGGGGATGTGCATGGACCTACATCCATTTTTTACAATCAAAATGGAACTGTGTTTAACGGCACCTAGAAGGTCTCTGTAACACAATGGGAGGGAAATGACATCCCGACCCCTAGGAGGAATCCCTTATTTAAGACCTCCGTTTTGTTTCCTAACTAGTCAAACATTACAGAAGCTTGCCTCATTGTTTAATCCAGCTAACCTATTAGCATATAGTGTAATAGGTATTATAGTTGTTTTAGTTTTGCTAGGGTTCTGTTGCATAATGCATAGCATTCAGAAGCTACAACAACAGCAAACTGTCATTCATCAAGTCCAATTGGCCTTAATTAAAAGAGAAGGAGGAGTTGTGGGTGGAGCACAGAGTGCATTCCTAGCAGCTGTGGCTGATGCAATGCTGTGAGAATACTCCAGCTCCCAGAAGCCTCCTGAGCATACCCAGGAAGGGAGCTAGCCCACTATAAGGAAGTGACTTAGTGCCAACCATGCAGCTCCCTGATCTTTTCAGACATTGGCTATGAAGGACATGCTGTAACACCCTATAGGCTGAACCCATGTATATAAGCTAGCTTACTTCCTGAATAAAGTAGATCTGCATCACTGAACCTGGTCCCCAGAGTTGGGTCTTTGCGTCTCCGTCATCCTCACCCCCAGCAGGACTTGTCCACAACAGACATATAAAAAATGTTCAACATCACTAATCATAAGGAAAAAGCAAATCAAAAGCACAATGAGATGCTACCTCATATCAATCAAAATGGCTATTAACAAAAATTAACAAATAATGTGTCAGCAAGGATGTGGAAAAACTGAAATCCTTGTGTACTGCTGGGGATACAGAAAATTGATGCAGCTTTTATGACAAACACTATGGGGATTTCTCAAACAATTATAAACACATCTGTCATATGACCCAGCAATTCCACTTCTGAGTATTTATCCAAAGAACACAAAAACACTAAATTGAAAAGATATATACACCTTTTTGTTCACTGCAACATTATTTACAGTAGTCATGATATGGAACAAACCTAGGTGTCCATTAATAGATAAATAGATAAAAAGAGGTGGTGTATGCAAACAATGGAATACTACTCAACAATAAAAAAGAATAAAATGTGTGTGAAGGGTCCTCAGGTTATAAGACAGTTCTGTTCCTACGACAGTAAGATAACCTGAATTTTGGTGTAAGTCAAAACACACCCTAGCCTAACACAAATGGAAAACTTGCACTTTTACAGTCCAAAATGACATAGATAAGCATACGGGGGGATGCTAAATCCCTCACTCATACGCTGCATTACTACATGTTCTTCTGCTACACACAACCAAAGTAGTTTCATCCATGTGGTTTGTAAGTGCCATGCTAATGGCATAAGCCAAAACACATCTCAATTTTTTAAAGTTTTTATGGGAGTGAGCATTGTAAACTCAAAGCGTCATATGTTGAGATTGTCATAACCCGAGGATGCCCTGTATTGCCATTAGTGACAACACAGATGGACCTAGAGAGTGTTATGGTAAATGAAGTAAGTCAGAGAGACACAAATACAATGTGGTTTCTCTTACATGTAGAATGCAAAAATTAAATAAATGAATTAAAAATAAATAAATAAAACAAAACAAAAGCAAAATCATAGAAAGAGAGTCCAAAGGGCTGGTTGCCAGATGGGAGAGGTATGGGCAGATTAAGTGAAGAATATAGTCAATAATATTGTAATAAAATTGAGATAAGTTTGCACAGTGACAGATGATTACTAGAATTAGTGGGTTAATCACATTGTAAGGTATAAAATTGTCAATATTCAATATATTGTGCACCTAAAACTAATACAATTAATAAAATATTGTATATCAACTGTACTTAAATAAAAAACTTGTAACAACAAATAAATAAATAAATAGCCATGTGATCCCAGGTAGAATAACCAAAGAGAGTGAGAAATATCCTTTGACTGTTTCTCTGATGTTTAAATATTCCTCCTATGAACTATGTATCCTGGTACCTACAGTTGGACAATCAAAGCCTCTGCTTCTGGTTTCAGAAGAGTAATGGTTCATCCTATCAGAATGACTGTATTATCCTGATCTTACTGGGAGTGGGTTCAGTGTTGAGATCTTCCTCATGCCTGTCTTCCAGATACAATGTGCCCTATCTAATAGCCCTTCCAACCTTTGTACCAGGTGGAATTTGCTGAAATTCTCATATCATCATAAGGAAGGCATCCAGTATTTTGTTTTAATTGTATGGGGGAGAGAGAGAGAGAGAGACGAGGAGAGAACAGCAATTTCATCATGGGTCTGATTGTCTTATTCTAATGGAGGGAATGACTCCATCCCAAGTAGTTAAACAAAGAATTTTGTTTCATTCAACTAATTCCCTGGTTCTTGTATTTCTTGGGAAGAGTGAGTGAAAATAAATTCCTGTAAGCAATCATAAGCCACACATTCAAATATGGTACACTTAGGATCTAACAGATATTTTCAGTATCTAAGGTAATTTTTTAAAATCTCTGATTCTTTAATTAGTTTTCAGAAGTTCATGATTCTCCTTGTACCAAATGTCATGCAGAAAAAACATATAGCAATATATATAAAATGTATGGAAATAGCATTTCTTTAAAAAAAATTAAATTCATGGAGACATGAATAGGTGTATAAGAATGAATAAGTGTATAATTCTCCAATGTCCATTGTTTGCCAGTAATCACCCTGGATTTACTCTGGCCCAAACATCAGACATGAAAAAGAGAACCCAACTTGTGCTGTAAAGCTTAAGTGAAATACCAACTGCTCACCTGGTCAGATCAAGAACATATTTACAATAGCAATGTGATGTGACAAAACCTTAGCTGCAAAGTCATCATTCATTGTTGGTGAAGAGGCAGTGATTCCCCTTGTGTGATTTGAAGCTGGAGTCTAAGCGTTAAGGTTAAAATACATTCTTTAACCTTGGGCCATAGAGCTTGCAGCTTGCAGGAAGCTAATTGCTTATCAAGTAGGTAAGCCATCAAGTAATCAATTAATCAGTCCTGGACAGGTAAATCTTCATTTGAAAGTAAAGAATTATATAGTGGAAGTCATTTTTCTCCAAAATCCAAAGCTATTTTCCATTGCCTTCTAACCAGGTTGCTTTCCAGAAGCCACATGCTGTTCTGGTGCTGAATCCTTTGTATGAGGCTTTCCTTCTTAAAGTGTATCATTTCATTGAGACATTTTTGTCTCTAAGGAGCTTAAATTTCACAATGATATATTTTATCATAAATCTATTTATTTTACCGATATACTAGATAAAAATAACTTTTCATCCTAAAATTCCAGACTTTCAGTTTCTAAAATTTTATTTGAATTAAATAGACTTTATGATTTCTTTCCCTCCAATTTTTCCACAATCTGTTACACAGTAATTACACATCCTAAATTGTCCTTCCTTATTTTATCATTTTTTCTACTATTTTATACCTCTAGAGACCTTGGATGATATTCCAATTTCATCTTTCAAACTGCATAATGAAATTTACAATTTTGCTTTTATATTTTAAATTTTCATCAATAACATTTTGTTACATGACTAAAAAATTTGTATGGAATATAGATATTGCTCAATGCAATATCTTGTTACATGTTATTTTGGATGACTTTTGATGTTCTCTTTTTCTTATATGATCTCAGTTTTCTCCTAATTGTTATACACACTTATCTTTCTAATTTCATAAATATCAAGTGATCTTAGGCTGTCCTTAATTAGGAATTATCTGTGTCATAGGTGGTGTTAATGGACTGAATATTGTTTCATTGAGAAATCCAGTATCATTCACTGTCTTCTCCTGGAATGATAATGTTTCTTTCCCTACTTTAACCACCAATTTATTTTTACTTTCCCTACATGGAAGAAAAAACTCTGTTTGACAGCAATTCGGAAACCAAGTGACAATGATGATGTGTGTCAGAGAAAGGGGAAGATCAATATTCACCATATAAACATTCACTTTGTCCTCCACTTTTTAACATGGTCTCTCTATCTTCAACCATGACTTCTGTTTCCAGCCCAGCATTATTATGGTTTATGGTCTCTGAAAAGTAAATCTCCAGTTTTCTGTCAGGATGAGAGAGAGGCCATCAACAAGGTTTTCAGAGGGCAGAGGGATTCTGTGGTTCCATCTGATCTTTGATCAGACTAAAAAAATACTCTTACTCAACACCGAGAGAGATCCTGGATGACACCTATTCCTAAACCTTTTAGGGATTATATAGTAACTCCTCATCTTTACTCACTGCCAATGGAGGATTCAGCTTTCTTAGGCTGAGTCAGTCAACTCCTACATCTGGTGCAGTTCCAAAATATTGTTTCTAAATCTCACTGTCCCTGTCAAAACAGCCCAAGCCTCTCACTCTAGTGAAGTATGTAGAGAAAGCCAAGGTAAGAGTCTGTTAAATTCACCACCTTAGTCTAGAAATCATATTGTAAAATCCACAGTATCAAGCCCCACAGCATTTGAAAAGAAGGCTGGAGGCTTCGACCCTTGAGATTATAACAATGTGCTTCAGACAAGCAGCATAGCAATACCCACGCACTTACCACCAGGATGCAAAAGAAAGCAAGGTACTGTGACCACTTCCCAAATGTATATGTAAATCTCCCGTTGAAACTTTTAAGATCTATCTCTTTTAATCTATCTTTTAATCTGAATTGTTTCTTAGAAAACCTAAAAATGGCAGATACCTAGGTCTCTTCTTACTAGCAGAAGTAAGCTTACTAGAGGGAAAAGACTTGAGTTACAGGAAAAATGTCAAATCCTGTATATCATACAGCATTATTTTCTTAAAATTCATATTATGAGAAGCCAGCTATTACTTCCAATTTTATTTCTTATAAAATGGGATAGTATATATTTACTACTTTGCAGTATAAAGTGCTGCAAAACAGAAAATGCCTGACACTGCATAATTTACATAAGTTTTGAATATTTTTATTCAGTACAAACAGAAACATCTTGTGAGGTACATTTTTCATATGTTTTGATCAATATCATTGCTTTGAAGTTGTACAGTTCAGATTCTGAAATAATGTATTAACTACAAGAAAGCAAATACAAAAGTGGATTTTAGCTATGTGATCTTTAAAATTCAAGTAAATTCAGCAAAATAAAAGTAATATCAATGAAGACATAAATCTATTTTTCTTGGGCACCAATTATGCAAAAACACTTAGTTATTTTTTTTTTTCATTTCTACTTGATTTTAGCCAAAGACTCAGGAAGTGATGAACTTTTCTTCATTTTTAATTAATTGTTCTGACTTTGTGAAAACAGCATAACTAGCTTATACAAACTTCAGACTAAAGGATGCTGATACTTCACATTACACTTGTTTCCTCACTATTTTATGTCCTATTTATTAGCAACATTCCAAATAACAAAGGTGAATTACCAGGTATGATTTTTGTTTTTTACTGACTATGATTTTGTGGTGAGATCTATTTAAGTATAAATTAGTATATAGAAAATACTTTAAAAAATGAAATGGTTGATATATCTGATCATTTTGTTCATTTATTTACAAAACCAAATTTTATTTAAAAAAAATAGAAAACTTTTTATCTTCTTTTACATGTTTGATATTAAATTCTATAAAGGTAAATACTTATCTAAGGATTCTATGAGTGACTATAATAATTTATAAAAGAAATTTTCCATGGAATAACTTTTTCTTACCCATAAATCATGTAGGGTTTTTTAATGTGCCAACTTGGCCTACGTTGGAATAATATTCACAAAAATCTCCTTTCCTTTGGTTATTTGGTCAAAAATAAATGGTCACTTAGAAAGAGAAAGTGAAGTAGAAAATTTTACTCTCAAACAGCATCATGATCCACGGTGGTAACTGTTAGAGGCAAACACTGGTAAATTTTATTTTGCCCTCATCCTCCCATGCTCCACATTAAACTTTACTTCCCAGCAGTTAAACCTAATGACAAAGTGCCCTCAAGTGCATCAACAAATGCAAAGGCAACATCCTTCCATAGATTTTTCTGCTCCTAGTTCTTCACATTTTCATTTTGGGGTTTTGATGTACCTGGCTTCAGAAGCTCTAGTTAGTTGACCTTAATCTAATTTTCAAATTCCAGTTTTAGACTCTTACACTTTCTGCTTTCTCCATAATGTATTTATATTTATATAAACTTCACTCTTATAATAAATTAATTTTTCTATAATACTTATAATAGTTCTGTTTTTTTAATAAAATCCCAACAAATACAGATTTTTAAAATAGATAAAAACTCTGCTTTTTCTCTAATTACAAGGTAAATAAATCATATTGTAACAAGTTACATCATCTACAAATATTACAGAAATATTACAGAATTGTACCATGTGATGGTACAATTTGGAACTTATAATAAGTATAGAACACTTCAAAAAATTTTAGAATAGCAATGATGCTGACCCCTATTCCTTTTCTATTTGTCAATTACCATATATTTTACCTTGATTTTTCATTTATTTGCTTTGATATCTCATTTTTTTTTACTAAAATTGCCATTCTTTGTTATTAACTTCTCATTTTTTACTACAAGTGCGTGTAACCACATATCAATCTTCTTTTAGAAAGAATTTCCCTTAGAAAGCAATCACTCAGTCCTGGCCGATGGCTCAGTGGATAGAGTGTCAGCCTGGCATATGAACATCTCAGGTTTGATTCCCGGTCAGGGAACACAATAGAAGCAACCATCTGCTTCTCCCCTCTTTCTCCTTTCTCCCTTTTCCCCTCCTGTAGCCTCTGGGAGCTGGCCTCGGAAGCTGAGGTTAGCTCTTTGGAAGTGCATCAGCCTCAGACACTAAAAACTGTAAGGTTGGTGGATAATGGGGGATGGTCACGTGGGGAACCCAGACCTGCGAACTTTGTCTAGGACCACCCACAACCAAGTGCACCAAAATAGGTTTCACAGGAACTGTTTGGAAAAAAGTGGCCGTCTGCCAGCCAGTGAGATTTCACCACATCATATTAGCTTGACTTCCTTAGAGGGACCCTTTGAATATCTCTCATGCGGTTTAATCCTTGTGACTTTCCTGGCCTCCATCTTTCCTTGGGACCAGGGAACCTTGCCGAGCGGGATGCGTGCTCTTTACTCAATAAAGCCTTTTACTATTCCACACTTTGTGGCTCTGGCCCCTTCATTCCTTCTTGGTGGGGAAAAATACCTTACATTTTGGTGCCGAAAACCCGGGAGGAGTTAGAAGTCTGCAAGGACTGCTCCTCTTCCTCATCCCCTCCGAGAAAGAACCAGGATCTCCGACCTTCCACCCACTTTTTGTAGAAATAGGTGGGTTTGGGATGGTAGGCTTTGTTCAGTTAATGCATTCTAATACAAGTTCTGGAAGAAGTAGAAATGCTAATGACAATTCACAGATTCCATCCACATTCTGGGGGATGGAATAGACCCAAAGGCACAAAGATCAGGAGCTATGGGATGGTAGGGTATCACCTAGCTGTCTACTGTCTATGAATGTAAATATTATCTGATAAAAAACACCCTCTTATTTTGTTTTAAGATTGAATCATGGCTTCTTCAAGTAGAGCTAAATGTAAAAGTAGTTCTGTCACTTTCTGTTATATATGTGACTGTTACACACTTCAACGTCAAAGGCAAAATATTTCATTATTTGTGACATGTGCATATATTGCCTATTTTCAAGTTCTCCTTGGTGATCAAGACAAGAATTGGGCTCCTCATATTGTGTGTCATAATTGTGAGGAAATGCTTCATGACTGGACAAAAGGAAAATGCAAATGAGTGCCTTTTGGTATTCCCATGGTTTGGTGTGAACCTATGAACCCCAGCAGTGACTTTATTTCTGTCTGATTCATACAAAAGGCATTGGAAAGAAAAAACAGCATATGATCACATATACTTCCTTAGGTTCCTTCAGCAATATAACCTATCCCACACTCTGAGACACTCCCAGTTCCAGTTTTCAATAGTTTTATTTCTTCTAAGGATGAAGAAAGTGAACATGGTGATCAAGTGTATTTTGATAAGATGCATGAGGAAATGATTGAAGAATCAGAAGGGTCTTCTTCTGATGCCAAGCAGTCATTAATCCCTCAGCAGTTTAGCCAACCTGAATTGAATGACTTAGTAAGAATGACATAAAAATTGTCCTTGAATTTCTGAAGTATGAGGAGCAAAACTGGGTCATTTGTGTGGATCTTAAAATGATAAATTTCCTGCTAGGACAACAGAGAGGTTTCATGAAGTATCCTTGCTTTCTGTGTTTGTGGGACAGCCGAGCTTGAGAGAAACACTGGACACAGAAGAAGTGGCCAAAACCTGAAGCTCTGGAAGTAAAGATGCAAAATATTGTGAATGAACTTGTAGTTAATCGAGAGAGGATCATTTTTCCCCCACTTCACATCAAACTTGGCTTAATGAAGAAATTTGTTCAGGCTTTGAATAGAGAAAGTAATATGCTTTCAACATATTATTTCTGCTTTTCCTGCCTTGTCTTTTGAGAAGATAAAAGCAGATGTATTCGATAGACCTCAAATTAAATCCTCATATGTGACAAAGAATTTGCCAGAAAGATGAATAAAAAGGAGAAAGCAGCATGGCAGTCTTTTGTGGCAGTTACAAAGAACTTCCTTGGCAACAAAAAAGCAGAAAACTATGAACTTCTGTTTCAAAGGATGCTGTTGGCTTTCTGCGACACTGGATGTAACATGAGTATTAAGATTCACTTCCTGAACAGTCATCTTGATAACTTTCCTGAAAATTTTGGAGCTGTAACTGCTGGAGCATCAAACGAGATTGTCCTCAACAAGTACACAAATGCAAGAGTTACAAATGCATATTTTTGCCTGAATAGAATTTAAATAAGTTTTGCACAAATTTTATGTTTAAAATAAGTGTTTTAATATGTTCTATTTTGAAATTGTAGACAAATTCTGATGCAATGATATTTTTAGTGTATTAGTGTATTTACTGCATTATATAAATTATTATATTTTCACAAAGATGATGCCCAAGAAGACATTCTACTTCATTATATTAAACTAAATGTTGAAACTTTTACAATAAGATGAAAACCTAAAATCTTGAATTGCAAAAGAAAAACCTGTAGCTTACAGAGGAAAACTAATGTCAGATTTGAGATCAGCACATTTGAATTAGGTAAAAACAAGTGTTTTTGTAGATGCAACAAAAATTCTGTTCCCCAGTGTTATTAATGCTCACATTCCTAAGCTTTTGTATACAGTTTCTATAGTCAGTGAATCATGTTTATAGCTAACTTCAATGAAATGCAGGTAATAACATGTTGATTTTACCACACTAGTAAAAATAAAGAGTGAGAAAAACATACCTGTACTTACAATATCATTACTTAAATGCTTGTGCTAGGAGATCCTGAAGCAGTTTCAATATATGTTTTTATCAGGATGTTAAAAACAACAAGCTATTCAGAAGCAAAAAAATTAATCGATAGAGTTGGAAAGGGTTCACCATTCAAAAACCCAAGGACATCACTGCTTTGGCCAAGTCCTACAACCCATCTGCTCCCACTTTGAGTGTCAATGGAATAAAGATGCTGCCACCAAAGATTTATTGGAGTTGTTGATATAAAAGGCACTGAGTCAGCACAACACACATTTTGGTGTTACATGTGGCCCACAGGCCTCATTATCAATATCTAGGGTATCAAAAGCAGTTTTTTATTCTGTTAAATTAAAAGTGAAAAGCAAATAGGTTAACATGACTATTTGCAATTAGTTCTAAGCTTGTCAAATTTTACTAAAGTAGTCTTTCATCATCATGCCACTTTAATTCCTTCTCCAAATATGTGACTGATGTTACAAAACCAGTTTTTCTTATGAGCATGTGAGAAAATTAAATAAGCATTCAGAATTTTAACCTCACTGTTTTGATAGCATGCATCTCTTTAAGCAAATGTGAACAGTTATTTGTTTAGTTTTTTAATCATAAATTGTCAGCCATTCTTGCTAATTTTTCTAATTATACTTCATGGTTGATGTGTAATGTGATGTCATTTGAAATACTCTGATGGACATTGCCTTACTCTCTCCTAAACCAGAACATCTGTTCACATAAGCCAGTGTTTCTCTGAGCCAGACTGGCTCATTCACAGGCTTATGGCTAAGCAGCATACACCCTTGTTCAAGCTTCTATCTGGCTGCTGGTCATTATTTCCCGTGGTTGTTTTTATTCACTTGACCTTCAGTTTTCTCTAACACAGTTCTTTATAAACTTAAGTGTGCAATTGAATCACCTGGAGTTTCTGACTCATTATATCTGGGCTGTACCTGAGACTGTTTACTTCTAACAACCCCCAGATAATTCCAACATTGCCAGTTCAAGGATCATATTTTGAAAACAGCTTCTTCTCTTTGGCTCTTTCCACACTTGGCTGCCTCATGTCAATTTTTGTTCTCTTATTATAGCCCCCATTAGTCAACTCCGTATTGTAAATGAAACAAGAAGAGAGGAGAAACCAACCTTTTGTTCTGTTGGTCCTTTCATCTGCAAATTCTACATATTCAAGTTCAACATTGTTGTCAAGTCCAGCTAATTCACCTCTAACACCAGTGCCAACATGATGATATTCAAGTAAATTACTTTAATTTGAATCTACAAGCTATTATTTTTCAAATCTAACAGAAAATCTGTATTTTCTTTTCTGGTAACAAAAGTGGGTAAAATGTACACATTTGGAACATTTCATTCCTGGTATCCCATATATATTCATATATATTTTCTCAAATTTTGTTATAAATGAATACAGTTCCTCAAGCTGTAAATAACGTGTTTCTTTTTTTAAATCTCCATTATAAATATTACTCCTTTATGCACAATTTGAAAAAAAAAATTAGGAAACCCTTTATTACATCCTCAGATAATCCTGATGTGGTTGGAGTTTCACAATATAAATTAATATCAAATTGAAAATGATAGAAACTGCCTTGGCTGGTTGGCTCAGTGGTAGAGCATTGGCCCTATGTTGTGGAAGTCCCGGGTTCAATTACTGATCGGGGCACACAAGAAAACCAACCAACTGCTTCTCCACCCCTCCACCTTCTCTCTCTCTCTCCCCCCCTTCTCCTCTTGCAGCCATGGCTTGATTAGTTCAAGCAAGTTGGCCTCAGGTGCTGAGGATGGCTCCATGGCCTCTGCCTCAGGCACTAAAGAAATGGCTTGGTTGCTGAGCAGTTGAGCAAGGGCCCCCGATAAGCAGAGCATCTCTTCCTAGTGGGCTTGCTGGGTTGAATCCTGATTGGGGCACATGTGGAGTCTGTTTCTGTGCCTCCACTACTCTCACTAAAAAAAAAGAAAAAGAATAGAAAATGACAAACTAAAAAAAGATAAAATCTAATATAATTTTAGATTTAAAGGGTAGATAAATTTGTATTGCAGTGATCATATTTACAAAATTAAAGAGCTAAATATCAATGAGTTCAGGCCTATATTAGATTTAATACTATATATATAATCTATAAAATTAATATTTTATTTAGTATATAAATGGGTGTCAGTAAAACAGTCCTGTAAACACAATAAGCCATAAATTGTTACTTTGTATATAAAACTCAAATACTGATAAAGTAGTAGATAGAAAAATTTTCAGTAATGAAATGTTATTTTAATGCAATTTGCCATATATTAATATGATTTAATGAATGGAATGTGAATAAATAATATGGGATGTTTGTTTCATATTATATAAAATGTCATAAATATTTTAACTATTCTCTTAAAAGTGTTAGATTATCATTAGGTAATAAATTTTATGGTGTTAGATATTCACATTATTGTTAGTTTTTATTATTGAAAAGCTTTATTAAAATTTAAATCAAATAAAAGTATTCTATTTAATGTGTTCTGTTCAGTAGTTTGTTGGTATAGTTATAGAGTTATTTGGTCATCAATACAATTTAACTCGAGAACATTTTATTCACCTCCAAAAAGAAACTGAACAATACCTTAGGATAAGGTTTTGCCCCATCCCACTTTTTTGATGGGTCCTATTTGTGAGGAAAATTTCTGGTGGTAGCCTTTCCAACCCCTTTAAGAATCATATTTTTTTGTTCCTTATGTTGAGAATTGCTTGTTATATCTTTGGATGACTCAGAGATTATATAATAACATTTGAGATCACACATCTGAGCAATAAAACATATAAAAATGCTAACAGATTATTATTAGAGTGTGTGATTCAGTTCTAAGTCAGGTGCCACGAATGAATTAAATAAAGAGCAGATACTCACTTCCTAACTATTAAAAAAAGCGTAAAATATGTTGCTGGTGACAAAATTATTATGTTTCATGGCTTCTTTCTAGTTTTTAAATTTTTATTTATTTTTAGTAATAAAGATATTAGAAAGGTATAAGGTGATTTAAGTACAAAATTTCCCCTTAAGACAGCATATTTTGCCTATTAAAAGGCTAATAGCATGTTGCAAGATATTTTACTTTAAACTTCCATCCTTCCAAATTCACTCAGAAAGGAATTCCTAAAACATTCAGAAGTTTTATGGTTTTCATAACATTGTTAATACTCTAGCCATTTTATGTAATATGTTCTCCTAATTGTTTATGTTGTTTGTAAAGCATAACATTAAAAAGGTCCAGGACAAAAGAAAGCAAAACAAAAGTCCCTTATAAGCCATTATAGTTATGGCAATTAAATTGTGTGGCCCATTTTTTCTATAACGATTGAATTAAATGGTTTTAAAATCACTTTTTTCCAAAGATAGAAATATGAGGATCCAAAATATACTCTAGATTATATCAGAAACTATCCTGATTATAAATGTCTACCCCTATCTAGTCATGGGTAGTAGATAGATAGATTTTTATACTGAAAGGTAAGTACCATCATAAAGGATGTTTAAAAGAACCCTATGCAATTATTGAACAATGTTGTAATATTTTTCAAAAAACTCATCAAAATTGCATTCCAGTGTCAGGTTGTAGAAGCAATATCATTGGTTAGATCTAAAATGAAAAAATTTGGGATTGAGCTTAGATAGTGAGCTTTTCTTGTAAAATCTATAATATTGAGAGAGCCTCTTAATATACTCCGTCTGTTGTTGAGCACTATTTCTTTGAAAGCTTGATTACAGTGAGTTTATATAGAAATTGTAACTTTTATTTCTATAAATGTGGTGTTAAAGAATTTTAGACTTATGTATATTGTTAGATTCAGGGAGTACTGGGCTGCCAAAGAGTGTAACTATTGAAGGAACAGGGAGTGCTGCAAAGAGTGTAACTATTGAAGGAACAGAAAGTGCTGATATGGCTCCTGTGAGGTTGGGAACAAAGAAGGTCAGAGACCCTTATCAGAAGTTTAGGTTTGAAATTCGCCACTAAGCTAAAACCGGCCCCTGTTGTTATGCCAGCCCCTGTTGCTATGCTGCGTGTGACCTCCCTAGCCAATAGCTAAACTGCCACATCTGCTTCTGTACTATGCTTGCTTACTTAGGATATATAAGGGCCTGGCTGTAAGCTCCAGGTGCGGCTTCCGTTTGCAGCTCCTTGTGGGCACAGTGTCTCCGGACATCTTGGGAGTTTGCCCCTGCGCAGGCTAAACTGGCCAATAAAGTAATATCTTAACTCCTGAAAGTCTCCGACGTTTGTTCTTATACCCGGTGGATGCTACATATATCAACAAAACAGTTTTCTAACTAAAATGTAGTTAGTGACTGAGTCTAATCACCAAAGAAACTGTTTATAATAAAGAACTGGTATCAAAGAGAACTATGTGGTTCTGGAAAGAATGTGAGTATAATTCCAGTAATAGATTTGATTTTATATTTTAGCCAAATTATAAGCAAATCAAAGTCAGATGTGTAACTTAGACAACTGTATGACTAAAGGTGCACAGAACAATTTAAGAATATAATCCAATCCTTACAGCTATCACAGTTAAAAGAAAAGAAAAAAAAGAATATTGACCTGCCCAAACTATGAACCATCAAATAAAAAGATACATTTAGGCCCTGGCCAGTTGGCTCACTGGTCGAGTGCCAGCCTAGCGTGTGGAAGTCTGGGTTTGATTCCCAGTCAGGGCACATAGGAGAGGCACCCATCTGCTTCTCCACCCTTCCCCCTCTCCTTTCTCTCTATCTCTTTTTCCCCCTTCCTCAGCCAAGGCTCCATTGGAGCAAAGTTGACCTTGGTGCTGAAGATGGCTCCATGGCCTCCATCTCTGGTGCTAGAATGGCTCTGATTGCAGTGGAGCAATGACCCAGATGGGCAGAGCATTGCCTCCTAGCTGTCATGCCAGGTGGATCCCAGTCAGGTGCATGCGGGAGTCTGTCTCTCTGCCTTTCTGCTTCTCACTTCAGAAAAATACAAAAATAAATAAATTAATTAATTAATCAATTAATTTAAATATCTAGAACATAGGAACTACAATAATTGTCTTTGGTTATTTGAATCTTGTTTCGTAGTTTTTGGGTTTAAGCTATTTACTCCATGTCACTGCTCGCTTGATCTAAAAATCATGAGTGAATAACTAATTCTTGAGTATTACTAAAATTTCTCCACTTGAAGTTTCTGGCTACAAAATTTTCCAGAGTTATGAGGGTTAAATTTCTCTTTAACTGAGAATCAGCATTTTGGAATTTTACTGTTTTGTCAATTGTTAAGATTATCTGATAAAATTTTGTCATTGGGGTTTGAGTAATGTCATTTGATAATATTTCTAGACATGAGAAAGGGATGGACATCCATATCTGTGAATAAAACCAGGTGTATTGCTTGAGACCCTGGCCACTTGGCCCTGACTGCATGCAAAAGCATATAGTTCAAATTTTAGATAACATTTTCAGACACATAGACTCGCCTATCATTAATTCATAAGAGAAAAGATGATAAAATGTAGGAATTAATTTGTCTTTAAAGCCAACAGCAAGTCATAGACCATACAAATTTAAGTGGTTCTAATAAATTTTTAGTGGCACAAATTCTTGTTATACAACTTATTGTCTGTTGGGAGGTTTTCCTTCTCACTGTTAACTCTTGTTTATGCAATGTAGTGAAGGCCAGTTTGTTTCAAAGTAAATTTCTCAGAGCTAGTCAATAGGGGAAGCAGATAACATAAACAAATAGAGTCAGTAACCACTGTATTAAGCAGTGTTATAAAAGTTAATTTTTACTAGAATTATTTATCTACATTTTATTGTCATTTTCAAGGAAGTGAGAGTAAAAGTATGTCAAAAACATATTTGTCCATAAAACATTACATATCACAAATAATCCTAAGGGATATATAGTTCATAGAAAATGAGGAGAAAACAGTTCTAGGGTTTAATTGATTTGTCTTCTTGTCTTCATTTTATCCACCATTAAAGGCAAGCTCAAAACTTCCATGATTTATTTTTTAGATAATTCTGATCCACAATGATGTCATCTTTCTTTGACCTCAACTTACCATTATCACTTGATTCATTCTTTTCTTATAATAGACTGAAACTAATTTACGAGTCCTACTTGGTTCAAGATCCTTGAGACTATCTTATACTGTTTAACATGGTGTTCACTGATCTGGATGCCTATCACACACATTCCACCTCTGTCCCCACTGTCTTCTAGGTGCCTTTATCTGGAATTCTGCCTCCACATTTATTCTGAAAAGCTGGAGGAATATGAGACATGATGCAATGCTTTATTCCTATCCTAACAATGCTGGAGTGGTAGATACAGGGGTGTAGGTTCTCAGGTTATGACACACTTCTGTTTCTACAACAGTGCTGTAACCCAAATTTAAGTCAAAACACACCCTCAGCTAAGTCATTTACCTATCCTAACACAGTTTTAAATTCATAATCTAGAAAATAAAACACAACAAAAAAAAGGAAAAATAGATAAATATACTGTGTTGTACACAGTAGTATAGTAACAGAAAAAAATGACAAAAAATGAGTATAAAAAAAGTCCTTTCATTTTTTTCCTGTGGTTTCTTGCACACTGGAAGGGGCATTGCAAGATGGGAGAGAGTAATCCATTGGGAGGAGGAAGCTGGAGAGACAGGGAACCTGCAGAAGGTGCTGGAGACACTGGGTCAGGTGAATCAGGATTGCCTCAGGAACATGCAGAAGATGCTGGAGATGACTGTACCTGCACTACAGGTATTTCATAGCAAGAAGCAGCTGATATAGAGGGTACAGAATCTGTTTCAGATCTCTATACCTGCTTACAGGCATCCCCAAACTACAGCCCGCGGGCCTCATGTGGCCCCCTAAGGCCATTTATCTGGCCCCCCGCCGCACTTCCAGAAGGGGCACCTCTTTCATTGGTGGTCAGTGAGAGGAGCACTGTATGTGGCGGCCCTCCAACCGACTGAGGGACAGTGAACTGGCCCCTTGTGTAAAAAGTTTGGGGACCCCTGGTTGATAACTTCTCTTCCAAAATCTGCCTATAGCATTGCAAGACATCTGTAACAGCTCTGTAGACGTTTCAGAATCTGTCATCTCTGGGGTCCTCAGCCTGAAATTTTGCCAACTCATCTCTACCATAGAAAAACCTTCTGCCAAACCCTTGGTAGTAAATCTCTTGGGTTCTGGGAGTTTTATTTCTTTCTCTTCAATCAACTGCTTCTTCTGCTGAGTGAGATCCTCAGCAGACAGCTTCTCTCCATGTAATGCCAGTAGCTCCGTGATACTTCTAGTCTCCACCTCCAAATTAAGTTTTTTATCCATGGCAACAATTTCCCTGTTACAGCCTCCACCCACTCCTCAATGCCATTGAAGTCATATACAAACTGGAGACAGTTTTTTCCACACACCATTTAAGTTTGTTTGCCATCTCAATTTTTTAAAGTTTTTATGGGAGTGAGCATCATAAACTCGAAACATTGTATGTTGAGACTGTCAGAACCTGAGGACCCATGTATAGTGCTTAGAGATAACAGTGGTATGGAGCCAATGTTACATCATCATTAGGGGCAGAGAGATGATGTCAGGACTTACATAGCAGTTGCTGAGCCAGGTGGCCCTGAAAGCATGGAAACTAGACAGCCTCTGAATAAAAGCCCACATCCTGAATTTTGCTGTCATTTCCCCACAATCCACCCTTATAGGATGGGGCTTTGGTACATAGGGCAGTTCCTTGGGCCCAGAGGTTGCAACAGCAACACAAAAAAACAACATCCCCACCACCAAGCAAACAGCAACAAGGTAATAATGATCAAGACCCATCACTAAGTGTTCCCTATGTGCTTCCACCAGTTGGTTAAACGATCATTCTATAAAGCAGGGGTCTCAAACTCGCAGCCCGCGGGCTGCATGAGGCCCGTCGAACAATTTTGTGCGGCCCACAGACTAATCCACGAAGTTCAAAATATTTTGGATAAAATTAAGTAAGCCTAGGGGCCTACTTGTATTTTTCATTTCTCTAGCATCCTAGCTAGATATTAGCTTAGTTAACAGCAGTTGTGATGCGAACTACAGTTTCTGGTCGTTTTGTGACACTGAGTAAACTGCATGTACGATTGTGCTTGTTGTACTGATTTTTTTTTGTTTTCAGCTGCAGTGAGAAAAGTGTTGCGCAACAGTTGCCTTTTGTAGACCTAGTGCGGCCTGCCGAATGGCTGTGATCTTGTTCTGCGGCCCACATGCTGAGTTGAGTTTGAGACCCCTGCTATAAAGCCTGAATAGCCTGGGCCTCCACTCCATTTCTTCTAGAGCTTCCTTCATTTGCTCTTGGTGATTATAAATGTACTGTATATGCAACATTCTATGTGTAGTAAGGCACACATTCCCTTCTGGGAAGCAGTTAGAAGGTGCTTTGGAAATAACACACCTAATATTTATTTAATACTAAGTATATTTTAGGTACCACTCTGAATATATTATATGGATTAGCCTACTTAACTCTGTGAGGTTGGAAATAACATTTCTCCACTTTACAGAATAATAAACTAAAGTCATGGATCACTCACAGTTACTTATCTAACCAGGCAGGGGTGGAGCAGGGCTAAGGACCGAAGCACCTAGGCTATCAGTTGCTAGACAAAAAGATATGAATATATCTTACTGCTTTATAAGTACTTTTTAAAAATATTTTATTTATTGATTTTTACATGAAAAAGGGGAAAAAAATAAAAAAATTACTATTGTATTTAGTGGAGCAAGAACTAGATAAAATGGAGAGCCAGGGTTGGGAGCACTGCTAGTGAGTTAAAAAAGTAAAGTAAAGGCCCTGGCCGGTTGGCTCAGTGGTAGAGCGTCGGCCTGGCGTGCAGAAGTCCCGGGTTTGATTCCCGGCCAGGGCACACAGGAGAAGCGCCCATCTGCTTCTCCACCCCTCCCCCTCTTCTTCCTCTCTGTCTCTCTTCCCCTCCCGCAGCCGAGGCTCCATTGGAGCAAAGATGTCCCGGGCGCTGGGGATGGTTCCTCTGCCCCAGGCGCTAGAGTGGCTCTGGTCGCAAAAGAGCGACGCTCCGGAGGGGCAGAGCATTGCCCCCTGATGGGCGTGCCGGGTGGACCCCGGTCGGGCGCATGCGGGAGTCTGTCTGACTGTCTCTCCCCGTTTCCAGCATCAGAAAAATACAAAAAAAAAAAAAAAAGTGAAGTAAAAAGCCCCCAAAGTGCCACAAATAAAAATTTGAGTCCCAGATAAAATAATTTGTTCATGACTGAGGATTGAATGAGAGGAAAAGTAAAGGAGAAAAGAAGAAACTAAGATAGAGGGAGGAAAAAAAATGAAAGAGGAAAACACAAAAAGAAGAAAAAAGAATAAAAGGAGAGAGAGAGTTAAGGGTTTTGGAGTGCAACCCTCATAAAGAGAAAGGAAGAAGAAAGAAAAGATAATGGGAGATGTAACACTTATGGGTAGTGTAGTTCAAGGAGAGGAGAGACTAAGACCAGCAGAGAATTAAATGACCAAATTGGAAGAGGAAGAAAATAATCAAGACAAGAAGATAAGAGAAACAAACGAACAAATATAATAAAATGGGATAGGTTATAAAGTCTGTGGATTATTCTTGATTTTGAGAGGTTATCTTCTTGCTTTTTCTTTTCTCGCCCTCTTCCTGGTCAGTGACTCTGAACCCTGAGTTCTGCCCCTGTGGCACGCTTCGGTAGAGGTTTGCAGTTGTTAAGTCTCTATGGCAATGTCATAAATTGGGCTTCAGTCTCGTTGGCAATCGAGGCTCATTAGCATTTGTAGGCTCCGCCAATGAGAGAGTCCGTATTCCCAGAGCCTCTCTCCTAGTCTTTCCTTCCTGAATTAGTACCTGATGATCCAGCTATGGGGTTGCTGCTGCCTCTGCCTTTGCGTTTAGCATGGAACTTCTGGAGGCTCCAAGGATAGATTTTTCTGTCTCTGGTTGAAGATCTTGTTGAATTTTGGGGAGATTTATCGGTATCGTTCCTTACAGCGCCATTTCTCTGATGTCACCTATTTATTGATTTTTAGAGAATGGAGAGAGAGAGAGAGAGAGAGAGAGAAGGGGGAGGAACAGGAAACATCAACTCCCATATGTGCCTTGACCAGGTTTTGAACCAGCAACCTCAGTGTTCCAGGTCGACGCTTTATCCTACTGTGCCACCACAGGTCAGGCCGCTTTATAAATACTTTTAATAAGTATAGTTAGGTTTTATTCTTGAGCTTTTGACATAAAATCATTGAGAAAATTAAGAACTTTTGCCCCAAACACTTTCATATCAGAGACAGAATTTTGGGCTGGAAAGGGCTATGGGTCAGAATCAGGGTTTTTATATTTATCTTTTGTGTTGGAATTTTATATTCAGTTTCAGCAAATTGACCACATTCACACTCAAGCTGTCACCTACAAGAGGACATAATGAGCAGTGAAACTTGGAAAGTAATTTAGTTTAGTATAAATGAGAGGACTAGAAGAAAGTCAAGGATTCAGAAATACTGACAATACTAGCCTAAACATTAATAATAATTTAACTTTGTGATACACTGAGAAACTGGGTGGTAAAACTTTGAAGTACTGATGATAGATGCAACATGTAACCTTTCTTTTTCAGTTGCCACCTACTTAAATAATTCTGAGGAATAAAGTATCAGAACAGAATGAATCCAACAGACAAAAAATAAATATCAATTCAAGAATGGGAAAAAAGCCTGACCAGGTGGTGGAGCAGTGAATAGAGCGTCAGACTGGGATGCAGAAGGACCCAGGTTCGAGACCCCAAGGTTGCCAGCTTGAGTGCAGGCTCATCTGGCTTGAGCCAAAAAAAGCTCACCAGCTTGGACCCAGGGTCGCTGGCTCGAGCAAAGGGTTACTCGGTCTGCTGAAGGCCCGCTGTCAAGGCACATATGAGAAAGCAATCAATGAACAACTAAGGAGTCCCAACGAAAAACTGATGATTGATGCTTCTCATTTCTCTTCGTTCCTGTCTCTCTGTCCCTGTCTGTTCCTCTCTCTGACTCTCTCTGTCCCTGTAAAAAAAATAAATAAATAAAAATAAAAATAAAAGAATTGGAAAAAAGAGAACAGATAATTGACAGGAAAAAAAGCAAAGATTTGGTTTTGGTCTGCAGGAGCAAAATTAATTAAAAAGAATACAGCTCAACTGAAAACAAAGGCTTGCTGTTTTCCCTGATTTAATTGCCTAGTCAATAAAAGTCATTAGAAAGTAACACATAAAGAAAGTAGCCTATTTGGTTCTGCTTTGATATGCTTTTAAAGGTGAAAATATAGTTATTAACAAGCAAAAAAAAATCAAGTTAAAATCACAGAATCGTATAATCATGGAAATAAAAATGGAATCTAAAAAAATTTAGAACTTATTGAGCCCTACTTTACAAATTGACATCTCTCAGTCTTCTAATATTTTTCCAGACCTTTTTGCTCATTAATGATTCATTTCCAAATGTATAATTTTTAATTTCCTGATACAAAGCCAAACTACAGGAATAATTTTTAAAACATGTTTTCCATAAAATACAGAGTCACAAATTCAGAGAAGTGGCAGTTTTTAGAGAATTTAAAACTGATTCAAATAAGAAAATAATTGGCAGGAAATATTATCAATTGTTGTTGGCGAGATATTTTTGGTTCATCTTCTTGAAATTGAGTAATAGTAAAGTCTTGTTAATCAGTGACTTATTCAATGCAATATGCAATACTGAGGCAGCAAGAATACAGGGTGCAGTTTATTGGGCAAAGTCATTAATAATTAGCTTTAACCATAAAGAATCTGCAAAGTAAACTGGACTTCCAGGGCAATCCTCTTTACCTAGAGAGCCTTGCCTTATTGGGAGAATAAAGGGAGCTAAGTAGTCTTTATCCAACCATGTGTTCATGGCACTAAATTTATGGCTAAAGGCAGGCATTCCTTGTCTTACAATAACCATATGCAGGTTGTACTACTGGGTGAAATCAATGGCCTATTACTGATGTTACATAATCTTTTCCTCCTACCCAATCTGATCACAAACCTTTTTTTGGTCTATATTATGAAATTATGTCCTTCCACGCATTTTAAAAATCTGGAGTCTGATTTTTATACTGTAATCATAACCATATTTTTATTTTTTAAATTTCATTTTAATTTAAATTAAAATTTATTTTAATTTTCTTAAGTTAGAAGTGGGGAGTCAGAGAGACAGACTCCTGCATGTGCCCTCACTGTTATCCTGGCAAAGCCCCCTACCAGGTTATGCTCTGCCCATCTGGGGCATTACTCCATTGCTCAGTAACTGAGCTGTTTTAGTGCCTGAGGTGAAGCCATATAAACATCCTCAGTGCCTGAGCCACCTTGCCTAAACAGGGCATGGCTATCGGAAGGGAAGAGAAAGATAGAAGAGAGAAGAGGAAGGGTGGAGAAGCATATGGTCTTCTGTGTAGCCTGACTGGAAATTGAATCTGGGACATCCACATGCCAGCCAATGCTCTACCACTGAGTCAACTGGCCAGGGCCACCATATCTGTAAAGCCAGAAGCCACGGCCACCACTGCAGCAGCCTGGCTCATGCAGGTTCTCACTGGATTCGGACAGTCGGTAAAGAAACAACGGAGCCAAAAACTTGTGGGCCATACTCTTTAATCCTAGCTTGCACCCGGCGGGCAAGCAAAAACACACACTGGGCTCCAAAAACACTCATATTCAGTGCTCACAAAGCTACTGATTTATCCGAGTTTTCTAGAATCAAAGGTTTCTAGCTCACCAGACTTATTCACCTCTGTTCCCCATCTCCTTCCTTCTCCCTGCACAAACTCTGCACTAACTGGCTTCTCACTCAACACTCCGCCATCTTGGCTGCTTCTCCTGGCCTCCTCCACGTGGCCTTTCTCTGCTCTCCTCTCTGCTCTCTCCTCTAATCTCAGGAACCAAGAGCAAGCTCCTGTTCTGCCCCCATTTTATAGTGTAGAAATCCAAACCTTTAATCCAATATACAAAATAGGGAAGTCTCTAATACAAAGTCACTTATCCGGGGCATGATGGGATTGTACCACCCCACAGCAAAAAGGGTGGGAAAAGCTTAATCCCAAAACCAAGCCCCAGGCTACAAGGATTCTGCCTGCCCACAGCCCGCCCCCAACACACATTAATATCACCTGGGCGATGACCTCCACGTGGGCAGCGCCATCTTTAACAAAGTGAGCATAATATATTTCATCTGCCCAACAATCCACCCCATGCTCACTTTACTACCCATAATCTACATCACCAGCATCCCCATGCAAGGAAATTAGGCACATTACACAAATTACAACATGACAAATCATACAGTTTCAACAATCACAAAGGTACACTTCACCAGTCTCTAAGCACTTAAATGTCCTTGGCCTTCCTTCTAGCTATGGGAAACGCTTCCTGGGGCAGGGGAGTGCTTCCAGCAAAGCCACCCCCCACCCCCATCAGGGTATTTCACATTGTCCAAAATCTGTAATCCGTAAGTCCATCCAACAAAGGAGTCAGTGCCCATTCTGGTCGCGTAGTCCAGGAAATCAGTCCACATACATGGGGCATCAGCCACCCCCCTCATTCCTGCCATCCTGGCAGGTCTTACACTGTCCCAAAGAGGGGCACATGGCAATGGCAGTCAGCATTTCCATCTCTGCTCTGGAGAACATGTCCAGCCCTATGTCCCAAAATCGCAGACCTACCTGGGCCGTAGTAGGTGCTCCTTCAAGCTGGGCTCTCTTCTGGAGACTGCAGATTACAATTCCAGCTCAATTCTCCTTATCCTCCAAAGAGGAACTGAAAACACCAGCTCCCACTGCCAGGCTGAAGTCCTGGGCCGCTGCCGGGCTTGAGTCCCAGGCTGCTGTTGCCTTCTGCTCTGCAGACCTTGCAGCTCCAACCCTGGCCTCAGCCCCGGCCTCCTGCCGCTGCTGGCTCTCCACAACATCCAGGACAAGCTGCAACTCATGAACTTGTGAATCCTCCTCCAGCGTTTGCTCCATTTCCAGGCGAATCTCGCAAACCTGGTCTGCCTCCTCCTCCAGCACTTCCTCCAGCTCCAGGGTCAGCATCGGTTTCTCCTGCGTTTGCTCCAGCTCCTTCCACTACTCGGTTTGCAGGTCCCAGGCAGCCTCTTCCACAGAGCTCTCAGTTTACTCACTCATGGCTGTAAAAGTCAGCCAGCCTACGGTCCCCAAAATGACAGCCATAGGGAACCATAACAGCAGCCAGTCCTCTACTCCACCACTCAAAGTGGTTTTGGCCCTGGCCGGTTTGCTCAGTGGTAGAGCGTCAGCCTGGTGTGCGGGGGACCCGGGTTCGATTCCCGGCCAGGGCACATAGGAGAAGCGCCCATTTCCTTTTCCACCCCCCCTCCCTTCCTCTCTGTCTCTCTCTTCCCCTCCTGCAGCCAAGGCTCCATTGGAGCAAAGATGGCCCGGGCGCTGGGGATGGCTTCTTGGCCTCTGCCCCAGGCACTAGAGTGGCTCTGGTCCCGGCAGAGCGACGCCCCAGAGGGGCAGAGCATCGCCCCCTGGTGGGCAGAGCGTTGCTCCTGGTGGGCGTGCCAGGTGGATCCTGGTCGGGCGCATGTGGGAGTCTGTCTGACTGTCTCTCCCCGTTTCCAGCTTCAGAAAAATACAAAAAAAAAAAAGTGGTTTTGGCTCCAAACCGATCTGTATCGAATTCTGCCACAGACTACGCCAAATGTAAAGCCAGAAGCCAGGGCCAGAACTACAGCAGCCTGGCCCATGCAGGTTCGCACTGGATTCGGACAGTCGGTAAAGAAACAGCGGAGCCAAAAACTGATGGGCCATCTTCTTTAATTCTAGCTTGCACTCAGCGGGCAAGTAAAAACACACACTGGGCTCCAAAACCCACTCACGTTCAGTGCTCACAAAGCTACTGTCGCCTTCTGCTCTAATGATAATCTCAGGAACCAAGAGCAAGCTCCCGTTCTGCCCCATTTTAACATT
The DNA here is from genome assembly GCF_036850765.1 of Saccopteryx bilineata. Taxonomy (NCBI): domain Eukaryota; kingdom Metazoa; phylum Chordata; class Mammalia; order Chiroptera; family Emballonuridae; genus Saccopteryx; species Saccopteryx bilineata. Next base: position 53,688,349 of record NC_089498.1, on the reverse strand, counting down.
TTTATTTTATTTTTATTTATTTATTCATTTTCGAGAGGAGAGGGAGAGACAGAGAGAGAGAAGGGGGGGAGGAGCTGGAAGCATCAACTCCCATATGTGCCTTGACCAGGCAAGCCCAGGGTTTCGAACCGGCGCCCTCAGCATTTCTAGGTCAATGCTTTATCCACTGCGCCACCACAGGTCAGGCGTTTTATAGTGTAGAAATCCAAACCTTTAATCCAATATACAAAATAGGGAAGTCTCTAATACAAAGTCACTTATCTGGGGCATGATGGGATTGTACCACCCCACAGCAAAAAGGGTGGGAAAGGCTTAATCCCAAAACCAAGCCCCAGGCTACAAGGATCCTGGCTGCCCACAGCCCGTCCCCAACACACATTAATATCACCTGGGCGATGGCCTCCACGTGGGCAGCGCCATCTTTAACAAAGTGAGCATAATATATTTCATCTGCCCAACAATATCTTTATTGATGTTCTCTGTTTAGCTTTGATTCATAAAAACAGAACTCTTTGTTTGTCAGTAGCAACACAAATTTACCCTTTTTGGAAAACCTGGCCCTTTTAGACTTGAGGCTACATATATAAAAAGTCTTAGTCACTATTTTAAGCAAAAGGGAGAATTACTACCTTAGCCTCATTGATGACAAAAGAAGACCTCTTTGACCAATCAATTACATCAGTACTTCAGATAAGTATTAGAAATCAAGCATCACTCTTGAAAAAACTTCTTGAGAAGCGACCTGCTTAATATACATTAAAAATTCATATTCCTGGGCCCCAGTCTAAACCTAGTGTATCTAAATGGGCATATAGTCAGCTTGGTGGAATTCATTGGCAAATTAAACCATTTTGCATTTGTATTCCAAGTATAATCATGACAGTGAATACTGTGTAGAGGTGGGAAAAAATGTGTTCCATAAACTGAAGAAATTAAATTATACCCAGGGAAGAATGAAAGGATATCCTCTAGGTGCACAGGCAATAGTATATATCATTCAAAGATATTAATTTAACAAAACAGGGAATGTATATCCTGAAGGTAATGACAGGTATAAAGATGATATACTTTGTTACTAAGCAATGCCAATTAGATAACATGCAAATCTCTATGATTGCACTATCATTTACTTGAACAGTTTTAGGGATATAAAAAAAGATATTAAAGGCTTGCCATTAAGGTTATCAGGCTTCCTGAGTCCAATGCTAAATTTCAAGCTAAAGCCAAATCTCAGATTTTGGCTAAAAATATCAAGGCTAAGATTTGGTAATCCTTGGAAAATTTATTCAGCTTCTCTCATATCACTGCTAGAAATATTTTAATGAAATAGACAGAACAAGTAATAATTAACCAACTGATAATTAGCAATAGATTGCTACAAAGGGTATATTTTCAAAAAATGGTTTACTAGAAAGAAAATACTGTGGTTGAGAAACATAGTTTGGGTTGGGTGGGGTAAGGGAAGATCTAAGAAAGGAGAAGCTTATAGGACAAACTAAAACCTAAAGAATGAGAAGTCAGTGTTATGAAAAGGTCACACACTACAAATTTTTCAAAAGCTGACATGTAATTTATCAACATATCTGTATCCAGCAAAAAATAACCATAGTATCATTCAGCCAGTAGCTGAAGGACTTCACGTCCATGCTTTTTACATTTCTTTTATAAATTTTCTTGTATACCTTAGTAGAATCCAACTCAAGATTCAGCCGCCCACACTCATCCATGTCTCTAGAAATTGCTTTGAAACAAGGCTAGCTTATTCAGAACATGCTTCCAGTATAATATGAACAAATATTTATTTTCTAAAAAGAGGAACAGTAAAAGTAAATATATAAAAATATAAATTTTAAGAGAGATTAAAAATCTTTTATTAAAAACAGGAGGAGTCACTGTAGATAAGGAATTATGTCTCAAAGAAAATGCATATAAACATCTGAAAAATAAGGGATATGTATTATTAATTCAGAGCTGTTAAACTTTTAGAACATCTGACATATAGTATTTTATTATTATTATTGTGGAGGAAAACTATAATTTTTTTTTATTATTCCCATGACTTCCAGAGAAACATAAATTTATAAACTGTTACTTATATATTTATGAGGCTTTACATATACATTAAAAGGAGCATATTAAAAATTTGGGAGGGAACAGGTTTGAGAAAGGGGTGGGTTTTCATTTTAGAATCAAACCCCATTTTTACCTTCAACTGTTAGTGTTAGCCTAGCAATTTCTCAATTTTTACCCATATTCCAATTGTTATATTTCTTATGTTCCACACAATTTTTAAAGACTTTCTTGTGGTCTTCACTTACTTAGTTTTAACTTCTTCATTTTAACTTCTAGGATAAAGTGCCTATGGTTTGAACCTAGAAGTTCTCTTCTAGACTTTTGGGCTTTACATTGGTTACTAAAATATGGAAACAAAGAAATCTCATCCTGTTTTGATGAAGTTATGTTTTGTTACTCACATGTTTCTGGTACACAGTGAAGAGCCATCTTGCATTTGAAATGCAAGCATCCAAGTGAATGATCAAGAGGATTTCATCATGTGAAGACTTAGAAAAAAATTTGAAAATGTAGGAAAAAAATTAGTGGAGGCCCTGAAGACAGAATCTGTCATTTAACAAGCAAGGCTAGTGGGACTGGAGTAAAGTCAGGGTGATAGAAGTTTGCAAAAGAAGGGGTTACATCTCTTGATTCAGATTCCATGTCATGCAGGGCAATGAAAAGGTCAATAGAAAGCCAACACTTGATTTACATTTAGACAATCAATCTTTATACTGTTTGTGGCCCTGACTAGAAACAAAAAAGAGAAGAATGGAGGAGACCAGTTTTTTTTCCCCCTAATCTCTCCAATTCCTCCTTTCCCCAACACACAAACACAAAAACAGAGCAACTAGAGTGGCAAAGCAAACAAGAAAATGGGCAACAACAGCAAAAATGTAAGTGACAAAGATAAACTATGTGCCAAAAAAGTTTTTAAGAGGTGAAGGACAAACAAAGCAACTTGCCCAGAATCACCACCATCTTCAGGAATTTCTCCTCTTTTTCTTCCATAGGTTACTTCAATAAATATCATAGCTCAACATTTATCAGTAATTCTGTGGAATTAACAAGAGTGATGGGTATAGGCTCTGCGTAAGACCTTGCTACAAAAAACAGTATTTGAATATGTCCTAAAATCAGTGGTGGGATTCAAATACTTTAACAACCAGCTCTCTGCCCTAATGACTGTTTTAAGTATAAAAATAGATATTCCAAAAAGTAGTTTATCATTTTATGTATTTAATACTTAAATAAGAATAAAAGAGGTACACAAAACTAGATTATGTAACAAGAAAGAGTTTTAAAACATTAATAAAAAATATTAAGTAATATTCATAATATCTCAGGGGAATTTGGGGCATAACACAGAGCTGAAATAAATGACAGTTTGTCACCCTCTGGTTGTTTGGTATTTTTTCTCTTTACATTATGTTTGTTTAATGAAGTAACACTATGAGGAAATTAAAATGTAGTATTTCATCAAAGGCATGATGAGTTCTATGAAATGAATAAATAAGAATTACAGCATACTGACCTGTGGTGGCGCAGTGGATAAAACGTCAACCTGGAAACGCTGAGGTTGCCGGTTCAAAACCCTGGGCTTGCCCGGTCAAGGCACATATGGGAGTTGATGCTTCCTGCTCCTCCCCCCTTCTCTCTCTCTCTCTCCCCTCTCTATAATGAATAAATAAAATCTTAAAAAAAAAAAAAAAAGAATTACAGCATAATTTTGTTAATTTTTTTTTCACCAGGGATGGAATGAATATTACTACAGGCGCTTAAAATACGCTGCTGTGCAGATGAACGTTAAAAAAGAGTAAGGAATGTAAATTTGCGATTTCCACATTGGGCAGCTGCTCAGGCGCCCACCTTAGTGAGGACGCTGATTACAAGTGCCATTTTAACAACCGGTTCACCGAACTCAACCAAAAATTAGGTATCTGTTCTGCCGAACCGGTGCAAAATGGCTGAATTGCACCGCTGCTTAAATTGTCCTAGAAAACCACCCAAGTAGATTAAATGCATCCAAATAGACTCAGATGGGGGAACTCATTATCATTTCATTAGAAACTAGAGGAAGAAATCTGAGATCAGCACTTTAATGTAGTAGTTTCAGCTGCATGACTTGAAAGCACATACTCTAAGGGTTTGGAAGAATGACTCAAGAGCCAGAAACTCGGAAAATGTCAAAGGGAGGTAACTGCCAAAGCAAGAGGGAAGCCCTTAGGAATGTGATAAAGGAGAAAGGAAACTTACTTTTCTTTATGTTTTCCTTTCTTTTGGTTACTTTCCTCTAATTACTTCCTATTTGCTGCATCAAATAAAGCAAATTTATCTGATAAACACATTAATGTGGAAGATTAAAGAACTCCAACACCACAGAAAAATTAATAGTAATTAATAGTGAAATTTCTGGCATCTCTGTAAATATTAATTTTGAATTAAGTATTTTGTTTGGTATGAAATTGACTAAATATAAAACCCTTCTGGAATGGAAGAGAACTTCTTATAAATACTAAGAAGATGTGCAAACAGAATTTTAGCACATGGAAGTATAAAATGGAAAGTTCTGTATGGTCTACAGCAGGGGTCCCCAAACTACGGCCATGCGGCCCCCTGAGCCATTTATCCGCCCCAGCCACACTTCTGGAAGGGGCACCTCTTTCATTGGTGGTCAGTGAGAGGAGCATAGTTCCCATTGAAATACTGGTCAGTTTGTTGATTTAAATTTACTTGTTCTTTATTTTAAATACTGTATTTATTTCAGTTTTGTCTTTTTACTTTAAAATAAGATATGTGCAGTGTGCATAGGGATTTGTTCATAGTTTTTTTTATAGTCTGGCCCTCCAATGGTCTGAGGCACAGTGAAATGGCCCCCTATGAAAAAAGTTTGGGGACCCCTGGTCTACAGTTATCCTCTGCAGCACAGGAGTGAGGTTCAGAGCACCCTCTGGGTGTAGATACCCTGGTTAAGAATTATGGGTCTGCTGTTTATGAATGTGGTAGTGAATCTGTCTGAATATCACTTTTTGTCATTAGTAAAGTCAGAACTATTATAGGATATTTCTTATAGTCATTTATGAGGATTAGATGTTGTTGGGCAGATCAAATGTATTATGCTCACTTTGTTAAAAATGGTGCTGCCCACGTGAGGCCGTCGCCCAGGTGATATTAATGTGTGTTGAGAATCCTTGTAGCCTGGGGCTTGGTTTTGGGATTAAGCCTTTCCCACCCATTTTTGATGTGGGGTGGTACAATCCAATCATGCCTCAGAGAAGTGTCTTTGTATTAGAGACTTCCCTGTTTTGTATATTGGATTAAAGGTTGTAAAGCTACACTATAAAATGGGGGCGGAATGAGAGCTTGCCCTCTTGGTTCCTGGGATGATTAGCATGAGAGAGCAGAGGGAGCAGAGCAGAGAGCAGAAAGAGGCCATGTGGCCAGGAGAAGCAGCCAAGATGGCGGAGTGCTGAGTGAGATGCCAGTTTGTGTAGAGTTTGTGCAGGGAGAAGGAAGGAGATGGGGAACTGAGGAGAATAAGTCTGGTGAGCTAGAAACCTTTGATTCTAGGAAACTCGGATAACTCAGTGGCTTTGTGAGCACTGAATGTGAGTGGGTTTTGGAGCCCAGTGTGTGTTTTTACTTGCCCGCCGGGTGCAAGCTAGAATTAAAGAAAATGGCCCACAAGTTTTTGGCTCCATTGTTTTTTTACCGACTGTCCAAATCCAATGCGAACCTGCATGGGCCAGGCTGCTCTGATGGTGACTCTGCCCATGGATACTGGCTTTACAGATGTGATCCCAATTGTAAAGGACTTAGAATGGTGATACACAGGTAATAACTAGGTTATATCCTGAGTGACTTGGTGTTGGCTAAGAGCACTGGCATGAGTTTCAGCCTCAGTATAGTATATATATAACTTCAATATAAAACCAACTGTCACAAATATTGCAGCTCAGCCGTGATTTTTCTATTGAAAAACCATAAAGGAATTTTGTTCATACATGACTAATATTCAAAAACCAGTGGAATAAGAATCAGGAAGCCAGAGGTTTCTTCAAGCACTGTACTAATCATCTCTGCTCTATTGAGCAAAACCTCAGACACCTTTTCTATAAAATAGAAACAATAATTTTGACTGTCAACTCCACTAGAGTAACCTGATAATCAAATTAAGTCGGGTTTATTATCTACCGTAATGAATGTCAGCACTACTCAGATATAATTTTAGTAGATTGTAAAAGGGATGGAGTTCAGGGACAGATATTCAAGGGTTTGGGGACTAAACTTGCTTGAACAGCCTAAATGGGCCTTTCAATTGTAGATCTAATGAAATTTCACAAAAAATTAGCATTATAATAGTTTAAGATTGGTTGGCTCAGTGAAGTGAGAATCTTGAAACCGAGTCTTAATAAGCAAACAGTTTCTTGATAAGAAAGCATTTTCTCTATTAGAGCAATCTATTGTCCTGAGAAGGAGGCTCTTTGCCCAGATGAACAACTACAGCCTGAAGACTGTTTGAGCAATCTATTATTTGTATAAATTGACTTTTAGCAACTTCTTGCAGCAAACAAGACACTTACTAGTTTACCATCCTATCTTTTCTGGGCAAGAATTTCCTGAAACAAACAATAAAGTCATATTGATGAAGGCATCCTTAGTTGTTAGTCTCACAGGTAAACTATATAGATGCAGACAGTCTCAATTCTCACTTTATAAAAAGGAAAACAACTTTAGAAAGCAGGCCATATAAAAAACAATAGAATCATATAGTGAAATGAAACTTTAGAAATGACTTTATTCTCATCAATCTCCTCAATCCCCAATTAATGAATAAAGAATTTGAAATTTAGAGAGAAAAAAAAGTAATCCTTTCCCTATACACTGCCTCTGGAGTGAAATAATCTTGTTACCCCTATGTCAAGATTCTATAGGTGGGTGCCTGATCTCATTATCTAATTGTAAAGCCAGTATACAAGGCCAGGGCCACCATTACAGCCGCCTGGCCCATGCAGGTTTGCATAAGATTCGGATAGTCGGTAAAGAAACAATGGAGTCAAAAACTGGTGGGCCATCATCTTTAATCCTAGCTTGCACCCGGCGGGCAAGCAAAAATACACACTGGGCTCCAAAACCCACTCATTCACTGCTCACAAAGCTACTGACTTATCCGAGTTTCCTAGAATCAAAGGTTTCTAGCTCACCAGACTTATTCACCTCTGTTCCCCATCTTCTTCCTTCTCCCTGCACAAACTCTGCACAAACTGGCCTCTCACTCAATACTTCGCCATCTTGGCTGCGTCCCCTGGCCTACTCCACATGGCCTCCTTCTGCTCTCCTCTCTGCTCTCTCCTCTAATGCTAATCTCAGGAACTAAGAGAGCAAGCTCCTGTTCTGCCCCCATTTTATAGTGTAGATTCATAACCTTTAATCCAATATACAAAATAGGGAAGTTTCTAATACAAAATCACTTACCTGGGGCATGATGGGATTGTACCACCCCACATCAAAACGGGTGGGAAAGGCTTAATCCTAAAACCAAGCCCCAGGCTACAAGGACTCTGCCTGCCCACAGCACACCTCCAACACACATTAATATCACCTGGGCAACGGCCTCCACATGGGCAGCGTCATCTTTAACAAAGTGAGCATAATACATTTTATCTGCCCAACACTAATCAAAAGGTATCATCTAAATTCAAGTTCACCTCACAATGCTGCTGCTATTACAGTTTCACCTCTCCCTAACTTCCATCCAGAGACAAACTTTAAAGCATTTATTTAGCAGAGAGCTGACCAAAAGTAAATGAAAATGCACAGTTGTGTGCAAGAGGGGCCACAAGCACACACATACACACACAAATTAAAAAAATACAAAAAACAGAAATCAAGAGATTTAGACTGGTATACTTTGCATTCAAGTTAAACTAACATGCCAATATTCTCAGAGGTTTCATTATTTTCTCACCTCCTTTAGAGCTGATCAATATGCAAAATTACAGTATATTAAAGTTTCCTTTAGTCCCAAATTGCCTGCTTCTTCTTCCCCCCAAAAAACAGCAAAGAACTTTGGTAAATTGTTTTACAAAGTTACTGCAGCAACTAAAAATTTAAACCACTAAATTTTGTTAAGTTCCCATCCTGATAAGTAAGCTAGTTATAAATGAGCATCTGCTTTTAAGAATATATTGCATTAAATTTGTATATTGCTTTGGGTAATATGGCCATTTTGATTATATTTATTCTTCCTATCCAAGAACAAGGAATATTTTTCCATCTCATTGTATCTTTTTCGATTTCCCTTAACAATGCTTTGTAATTTTCATTATATAGGTCCTTTACGTTCTTTGTTATGTTTATTCCTAGGTATTTTATTTTTTTTGTTGCAATCGTGAAGGAGATTATTTTATATACAAATTTAATGCAATTCCCATCAAAATCCCTATGAGATTTTTTTAAAGAAATGGAACAAAAAATCATCAGATTTATATGGAACTATAAAAAACCCCGAATAGCCAAAACAATCCTAAGGAAAAAGAATGAAGCTGGGGGCATTACAATACCTGACTTTAAACTATATTATAGGGCCACGATAATCAAAACAGCATGGTATTGGCAGAAAAATAGACACTCAGACCAATGGAACAGAATAGAAAGCCCAGAAATAAAACCACATATATATGGTCAAATAATCTTTGATAAAGGGGCCAACAACACACAATGGAGAAAAGAAAGCCTCTTCAACAAATGGTGTTGGGAAAACTGGAAAGCCACATGCAAAAGAATGAAACTCGACTACAGCCTATCCCCGTGTACTAAAATTAATTCAAAATGGATCAAAGACCTAAATATAAGACCTGAAACAATAAAGTACATAGAAGAAGACATAGGTACTAAAATCATGGACCTGGGTTTTAAAGAGCATTTTATGAACTTGACTCCAATGGCAAGAGAAGTGAAGGCAAAGATAAATGAATGGGACTACATCAGAATAAAAAGTTTTTGCTCAGCAAGAGAAACTGATATAAAAATAAACAGACAGACAACTAAATGGGAAATGATATTTTTAAACAACAGCTCAGATAAGGGCCTAATATCCAAAATTTACAAAGAACTCATAAAACTCAACAACAAACAAACAAACAATCCAATAAAAAAATGGGAAGAGGACATGAACAGACACTTCTCCCAGGAAGAGATACAAATGGCCAACAGATATATGAAAAGATGCTCAGCTTCATTAGTTATTAGAGAAATGCAAATCAAAACTACAATGAGATACCACCTCACTCCTGTTAGATTAGCTATTATCAACAAGACGGGTAATAGCAAATGTTGGAGAGGCTGTGGAGAAAAAGGAACCCTCATTCACTGTTGGTGGGACTGTAAAGTAGTACAACCATTATGGAGGAAAGTATGGTGGTTCCTCAAAAAACTGCAAATAGAACTACCTTATGACCCAGCAATCCCTCTACTGGGTATATACCCCAAAACCTCAGAAACATTGATACGTGAAGACACATGTAGCCCCATGTTCATTGCAGCGCTGTTCACAGTGGCCAAGACATGGAAACAACCAAAAAGCCCTTCAATAGAAGACTGGATAAAGAAGATGTGGCACATATACACTATGGAATACTACTCAGCCATAAGAAATGATGACATCAGATCATTTACAGCAAAATGGTGGGATCTTGATAACATTATAAGGAGTGAAATAAGTAAATCAGAAAAAAACAAGAACTACATGATTCCATACATTGGTGGAACATAAAAATGAGACTAAGAGACATGGACGAGAGTGTGGTGGTTACCAGGGGTGGGGGGAGGGAGGACATGGGAGGGAGGGAGGGAGAGAGTTAGGGGGAGGGGGAGGGGGAGGGGCACAGAGAACTAGATAGAGGGTGGCGGAGGACAATCTGACTTTGGGCGAGGGGTATGGAACATAATTTAATGACAAAATAACCTAGACATGTTTTCTTTGAATATATGTACCCTGATTTATTAATGTCATCCCATTACCATTAATAAAAATTTATTATAAAAAAAAAGAATATATTGAAGAAAAATCCAGCTTTTCTTATATAATTCTGTTATTTAATTAAAACAGAAATGTTCTTTTTGTTTCTTTCTCTCTCTTTCTCTCAAAAAAAATCAATCAATAAATTTTAAAAATATTTAAATCTGCCTGACCAGGCGGTGGCGCAGTGGATAGAGTGTCGGACTGGGATGCAGAGGACCCAGGTTCGAGACCCCGAGGTCTCCAGCTTGAGTGTGGGCTCATCTGGTTTGAGCAAAATTCCACCAGCTTGAGCCCAAGGTCGCTGGCTCCAGCAAGGGGTTACTCGGTCTGCTGAAGGCCCACGGTCAAGGCACATATGAGAAGGCAATCAATGAACAACTAAGGTGTTGCAACACGCAATGAAAAACTAATGATTGATGCTTCTCATCTCTCTCCATTCCTGTCTGTCTGTCCCTGTCTATCCCTCTCTCTGACTCACTCTCTGTCTCTGTAAAAAATGAATAAATTTAAAAAAAATTAGAAAAAAAATATTTAAATCTATCATAATCTCCTATACCTTCACCATCCCTCAGCTTTCTTGATAGGACTATAGCTATATAGTTTAAAACATCCACCAGCACAGCTAGACCATGGATTTGAGAAAGGCCAACATTAAAAGCAAAAAGAAAAAATGTCATCTCCATAGCAGAATTATGAAAAGTCATCCTGGTTGGATAGCGTGGCTGGAAAGAGCATTGTCCTGAGGCACAGTTTGCTGGTTCAATCCACAGTCAGAGCACATATAGAAACAGATCAATGTTCCTGTCTCTCTCTCACTCTCCCTTTCTCCCTCACTAAAATCAATAAAGAAACTTTAAAAACAAAAAAGAATTATGAAAGGTCATGGAAGAAGGGTTTTTCATATTTGAGTCTGACATTGTACTTGAAATTCCAACCACCAGATCTCTATTTGTGGTATTTCTAGATAAAGCTATCACTGGTAAAGGAGTTCTATTCCCTTTAATATAGAAATCAAGAGAAGAGGCAAAACAGTCAAAAGAAGGGTACAATGCCAGTGGTTGAGGCAAGGCAGGTACACATTGGGTTCTGGCAGATGATAGAAGACTGGAGCCAGGAAGTGGTGGACCATTCCCGTTTAATAGATTCTCGCAACAGCAGATAAGCAAACAGACAGGAAAAAATGGCTTCTCACCACAACAGGCGAACAGACAGCAAAGCTGGCCCCTCATAGTGGCAGGCAGGCAATTCATAATCCACTACCTTCCCTGAGGGCAAGCACTCATAGTCTTACATAGAATGTACACACATGACACTGCCACATGCTCATTTACTAATCAGGCAAAGTACAAGTGAGCAAGCCTAACACATCCGTTTTCCCAATATTCTACCCCTTTAAGGTTGCTCACTTCACAATCTACATGATAGGTATCTTCCACAATGCTCCCTGTATGAGGAGTGAGTTATATTACATAAACAAACAGAATACGGCAATGACACAAATCATACAATAATTACAAAGGTGCCCTTCACAAAGTCTTCCTAAGGTTTTTTTTTTTCCAGAGACAGAGGGAGAGTCAGAGATAGGGATAGATAGGGACAGACAAACAGGAACGAAAAGAGATGAGAAGCATCAATCAGTTTTTTTTGCAACACCTTAGTTGTTTATTGATTGCTTTCTCATGTGTGCCTTGACTGCGGGCCTTCAGCAGATTGAGTAACCCCTTGCTTGAGCCAGCGACCTTGGGTCCAAGCTGGTGAGCTTTGCTCAAACCAGATGAGCCCGCGCTCAAGTTGGCAATCTCAGAGTCTCAAACCTGGGCACTCAGCATCTCAGTCTGATGTTCTATCCACTGCGCCACCACCTGGTCAGGCCTCCCTAAACCTCCCTAAGCTTTCTGATCAGGGAGTTAACTGGAGGCTCACCTCTAGCCTCCTACCCCACGGTAGATGGGAGGACCTGTATAGTTCAGGGTTATGTCTATTGAAGCTATCAAGTGTTCTTGGTGCATATCTGCTTCCTGATGCAGGAGGGCCCCCACAGTTGACATAGTCCCCCATCAGAGTCTCTCATACTGTCGACAAGTGGCATGTCCATGCAGCAAGGTAGCCAGTGACCCCTTTCCTGTTGCAGTCTCTGCTTCAAGATTCCATTACACTGCTTCTGATCAGTCCACAATAGACAGTCCATCTGTCTGTGCAAATCACTCAAGATGAAAGCCCATTACATGAAGCAAGCCATACAGCTCTTTGATAACAGATTTCAGCACCTTTCCATAAGTGCTCTGTCCATTGCCATAAGCCCCATCCAAACTCCTTAAAAGTCCAAGCTCACAGGGCTTGGAGGGGTCAAACACACTCAAGGCTTGTGCCACCTTGATGGTTCTCTTAGCTGCTGCTGTTGCTGCTGCTGCATCTGCTGCTGCTGCTACTGCTACTGCTACTGCTGCAAAAGGTACTTATTATCTTCTAAGGCCAACACCTGCTGCACATTAGAAGGGCACCAGTGAATTGCCAATTTTACATGGGCTCTCTGACTCCTGCCCACCTGTTAGTCAGGTCCCTTGGCCTTCTTGCTATTCAAACTAGAACAACAGGCTTTGGGGGTCCTTCTTTCCCTCAGCTGTCATCCTGCAACCATGCAAACTGAATGCCAGTCATTTTCTTGGCAGCTGCTGGGACTGCCTGCTTCCCCTGCTTTCTCAGTGGCTGGAATCTCTGTTGTGGCATAAGCTGCTGCCAAACTTCTAACATGACTCTATTAGACCTGTCATTTAATTTTTCCTTCTCTGCCCTGGCCACAATCAAATCTATCCACATCTGTGTTCAGGTAACCTTTAGAGCAGGCATCCCCAAACTACGGCCCACGGGCCGCATCCGGCCCCCTGAGGCCATTTATCTCCCCCCTCCCCCCGGCTGCACTTCCAGAAGGGGCACCTCTTTCATTGGTGGTCAGTGAGAGGAGCACTGTATGTGGTGGCCCTCCAACGGTCTGAGGGACAATGAACTGGCCACCTGTGTAAAAAGTTTGGGGACCCCTGCTTAGAGGGCCTATTTGTCTTGTTAACTGCCTTATGATTTTGTGCTTCCTCCACCTCACCCAAATCTGCTATCATCTGTGTATCCACATTGATGGGCTGCTATACACAGGGGCTCAAGGTAGCCACTAGTGACCCAAAAAGGGCTGACAAGGAACTAGAGAGAATAAATTCCCTTATCTCTGCCATAAACATTTTCTTACCTGCCACAGGACTTCAGGTTGAATGTAGCATTCTTTATACCCCCCAGTTCCTGGAAGACCTGCTGCAGCTCAATGTATATCCATCACTGATTCACTGCAAGAACCAAGCATTCTGCCAGACTGTACAAATGGCAGCCATCACCCGTTCTAATAGGGTATGGTTTCCTGGGTTGTCATGGCAGTTCTGAAGATGCTGCCTCAAGGAGGAGTGCGTGGTAATGGTGGCCAATGTCCCCATCTCTGTTCCAGAGAGCATGATGCCATCCACCCCCTATGTCCCACAATCACAGCAACCAAGCTGCTCAGTGGGTTTCTGCCTAAATTTTGCACCTAATTCCATCAGTTCTGTCTGGGTATAGGGCTGGACCACAGAGTGCTCAACTACCTACAGAGGGGGTTGTGCCTGCCCCTGAGGGACTTTTGGCTGCTGAGTTTTTACCTCTGGGTAACCAATGGCCAGGCTCTGAGTCTGCTGATTGCAGGTTCATCCTGAACCTTCTCCTCCTCAAAGGAGTAGGAAATAATTACTACTGCCAACTCAGAGCCAGTCGGCCAGCACGGATGCAGCTCCTTCAGTACTGGCTTCAGATCTTGTGGCTTCTGGCTCTCAGCCTGAAGTTGAAGCTTGAGCTCTTGAACCTGTAGTTGTTTCTGTAACAACTGTTGCTGCCAACATTCTAGGAAAAATTCCAATCTGTAATTTCCTCTCTAGTGATTGTTCCAGTTCCAGGTGCCAATGTTGCTTAACCTGCATTTCACACTGCAGCTCTAGAAAGCTGTCAGCTTCCTTCTTTAGCAACTGTTGTAGTTCAAGCTGCTGTTGGCACTCAGTCTGCAGTTCAATCTGGAGGTCTTGATCTCGAGTGGACTCTTGCACAGAGATTTTGGTTTTCTTCTCATGGGACTTTAAAAAGCACATGGCCCATGGGTCCCAAAAGGACAGCCATGGAGAACCATATGCTGGAAAACAATGACCACTCCTTTATCCCACCTTCAAGGTTATCAGTGGCTCTATATTAATCTGATCTGAATGCTGCCCACTGCACAATATCTAATGCCAGTGGCCAAGGCAGGTTCATGTTGGATTCCTGCAGACAGTAGAATTGTAAAGCCAGGGAGCAGTGGGCCATTCCCATTTAATAGATTCTCACAACAGCGGACAAGCAAACAGGCCAGGAAAACTGCTTCTCAGGCCAATAAACAGCAAAACCAGCCTCTTGCAGTGGCAGGCAGGCAATCCCAAGTCACTATCTGCTGGATTCTTCACTCAGGTGCAGAGTAGATTTCTTTGCTTTTCAAATTTCCCAGTTTCCCATAGTGAGTTGATATCCACTGGTGCAAAATGAAGCTCTTTGGGGAGTACCTGAAAAACAACTTTATTTTATTTTATTTTTTAAAGTGAGAGGAGGGAAGACAGATAGACTCCTGCATGCACCCCAACCAGGGTCCACCTGGCAGCCCCCTCTATGGGTTCAGGGCTCAAATCAACTAAGCTGTTTTTAGCCACTGAGGACTATGTCGAGACCAACAGCCGTTATAGGGGAAGAAAAGGGGGAGAGGAGGGAAAAAGTAGCAGATGATCGCTTCTTGTTTGTGCCCCGACCAGGGATTGAACCTGGGACATCTGCATTCCAGGCAAAGGTTTTATCCAGTGGGCTAACTGTCCAGGGCTTGAAAGAAACTTTAAACTTATCCAGGAGAGGCTTTAAAAAATAACTGAAGAGTTTTCCCATTCATTTAAAAGAGGCTCATCCTTCCTCAGAAGCACTTAAAATTTCTAGACATCCTTAACTGGTAACATGTGGTATCACTTTTAATCATTATATTCTTAATGGGGACAAGTATAAAAAGTTATTATACAACCATTAAAGCAAGCTGAAAAGAAATAGTATATATAGAGAGATTTAAAAAGAAACTGCTTGTGGCCCTGGCCAGTTGGCTCAGTGGTAGAGTGTCGGCCTGGTGTGCAGGAGTCCCAGGTTTGATTCCCGGCCAGGGCACACAGGAGAGGTGCCCATCTGCTTTTCCACCCCTCCCCCTCTCCTTCCTCTCTGTCTCTCTCTTCCCCTCCCACGGCCAAGGCTCCATTGGAGCAAAGTTGGCCCAGGTGCTGAGGATGGCTCCGTGGTCTCTGCCTCAGGTGCTAGAATGGCTCTGGTTGCGAAAGAGCAATGCCCCAGATGGACAGAGCATCGCCCCCTGGTGGGCATGCAGAGTGGATCCTGGTCGGGTGCATGCGGGAGTCTGTCTGACTGCCTCCCCATTTCCAACTTCAGAAAAATACAAGAAAAAAAGTAACTGCTTGTGAAGGTCAAAGTAAAGCGTAAGGATATTTACTTAGGATGAGCAGTTCTAAGGGCTATCCAGAATGCCACAAGCCAGAGATCTAAAATGTCTGTGTGGGAGAGCATCCCCCCAAAGCCAGATTATTTAAAGGAGAAATAAAGTAGCAGCCACATATTCATCTTGCCATCTAAACCATTTGCCTTTCTGTGTGATCAGTGTAATCTGTGCAATTCAGGAAAAACCATGGCAGTAAAATATGAATCCTTTTCTTCCAGCAGTCTCATGAGTAGGCTTTGATAGCATAAGAGCACAAGTATAAAGAAGAAACCACTTTTATTATAAAGATAACAGTGTATAGCTCTATGCACCCTGTAAAGCAAAATTTTAAACAGCCACGTTATGTTTTCTTTAGAAGATATTTCAATTGCCTCTTGGAATGTGTTAAGATTTAGAGGATGCCAATAAATGTCAGTTTCAGGACCTTAGGAGGACTTATATTTACGAAATATTTCAGGAAGCTATAACTTTTAAAGACTTAGCATCTTTGAGTTTCATTTTAGAAGGAAAATGCTTTTTTTGTTATTTATGATAAAGTGTTTCAAGGTCTCAGCCATATCACTAAGGCTTTGGAAAACACTGGCAGGTTCACTTTTAATGAGTTATTTTAATCTAATTTCCTTCCTCTTCTTTTTAATTTCTTGCCATTCCACTCACACTAGTGATCTAGTGTTTGAGTGCTAGCATCCTTATTTGAGTCAGGCTAATAAAGCACAACTCAAGAGATATACTACATCAGGCTGAGAAGAGCAAAAAGTAAAGAACAATCTACACTCTCTGGGCGAGGGGTATGCAACATAATTTAATGACAAGATAACCTAGACATGTTTTCTTTGAATATATGTACCCTGATTTATTAATGTCATCCCATTAACATTAATAAAAATTTATTTTTTTAAAAAGAAGAACAATCTACACAAAGGCTAAGTTACAGATGGTTTTCCAAATGTATATTTTATTAGAGAAATATGAACATTATACTTATTTCACATTTTCATAAAAAGAGAAAACATTTAAAATAAATAAAATAATATTAATTTATTAAGAAGAAAACTTTGAGGTTTAGAACTACAAATTTGAGAACACTGAAAGGTTATGCCACCACAAATATGTAGATTCAAGAAAGTTTAAAAAATTAATAAAATGTCATTTTCTTGTCATTCATAGAGGAATATCTTCAATATTCCTGTTCTTAGTAAAAAGCTTTGTCATTTCAACAACTTCCCAATGAATTCCTAAAAGATAGTCCTTCATTACCCTATGATTATACCAAAGGTTCTTTTAATCTGGGTCATTTGTTTAAAGACATTAAACTATTTCTTGATGAGCCAAGTAAGCATTTCTTTGGTAATATTTTACATTCTAACTGGGATAGACAAATGAAAAAAAAAAGGAACAGCTACACTTTAAGAATTAATATTGCTTTTTCTCTCTGAAGAGCCATTTATGTTAAATGGTGAATATGAAACATTTATCTTGAAAACTTCCAGCTGAGTGGGCTATTCTCTGCCCTGGGGAAAGGGGGATTCTTTTCAGTGAGACTATCTAGCTAGACAGGAAATGACCCTGAGGAAGGATATACATGTTATTTTAAATTGCAAAACCAAAGTCCTATCCCAAACAATAACTGCAATTATCATTGTGGTTTTCCAGCTTAAAAACTACTATTGTTCCAGAATTTTAAATTCATCTTTCATCCTCCTGGCCCACCATTTTGAATAACAATTTGAATTGGGTTTGACTTGTATCATGAATACAACAGAATTCTAGAGCAATCATTTAAAACACACTATACTTTCTCAAGTTTAAAGCACTTCAAAAACTCCCTAGTGTGCTTAAAATACAATCTAAATTTCCCCTTACCATAGGAAAAAAAAGGCTTTATGTAACCTGATGCCAGTCCTGCTTCTACAAACCCATCTCATTACTCCCCTTAGCTCATATACCCCAGCCATATTGACTTGATTTTGTCCTTCAAACACGCAAAACTCATTCATCCCTAGAGCAGGCACACTTTCTGTTTCTCTGTAGACTTTGTGTGGTTTCTTCTTTCTGATTTTGGTGATCTCAGTTCAAATGGTATATCCTTCAGAGAAGCCTTCCCTGAATATTTCCTACCCTAAAGTATTAACTTCATCTACTTACTCAGTGATTTATTTTCCTTTATACAACTAATTAGAATATAAAATTAGCTTGTTTATTGATTTTTGCTTGTTCCTTAGGTCTTTCTCAACAAAAATATAATTGCCTTTGGAGCAGGGCGGACATGTGGTTTTTTAATTTACTATGAATCTCCTTAGCCAAAACCAGTGCCTGGAATATGAAAAGCCCTCACTAAGTATTTACTAAATGAATAATGAATTATGTAAGTAAATGAATGAAAAAAATGCCCTAGACTAGGTTGATCCAAAATCCACGGCTTATAAGTTATATCTGTATACACCAGTTATCGTCACAATAATATTGAGATAATATAATATATTCTCTTAGATAGCAGTTTGTACGAAATGAAGTGAGGTACATAAAATCCTCAGCATATGCTTAACATATATTACTTATCAGTAAGCTAGTAATCACCACAACTACGATTATTATTAATAATGTCATTATTAACTTAACTCACATTGATCTGAACAAGTATCTTCTAAATTATTTTAAAAATCTAAATTTCTCACTTGTTCGATCAGGCAGGGTGCAATGGCTAGACTGTCGGCTTAGGATGCAGAGCAACCAGATCTGAAACCTCGAAGTCGCCAGCTTGAGCGCAGGCTTATCTGGTTTGAGCAAGATTCACCAGCTTGAGCCCAAGGTCACTGGCTTGAGCAAGGGGCCACTCAATCTACTACTGTAGCCCTCTGGTCAAGGCACATTTGAGAAAACAATAAAAAAAAACTAAGGTGCCACAATGAAGAATGGATGCTTCTCATCTCTCTCTCTTCCTGTCTGTCTGTATTTATTTGTCCCTCCCTATATCTCTCTCTGTCTCTGTCACAAAAGTAAAATAAAATACTTTTTAAAAAATCTAAATAACCCTTCCACTAATGAATAAAGGAGTTCAATATTGCAAAGTCATAATCTTCATTATTAATTATATAACACTATTAAAACTCAAGATTAAAAATAAAAATTTTACTAAGGTAACAGCTTGTCTTTCATTGGAGATTCAGACTTTAAATTGTGCTTATAAATTTCTCAAGTACATGGTGGGCAAAGAATTTACCTGTTTAATTACTCTCACATTATATTACACAATTCTCTCTCTCTCTCTCTCTCTCTCTCTCTCCCCTTCTCTCTCCCTTTCCCTCCCCTTCCTTTCTTCTTACCTTCTTTTCTTTAAGTTGCTTCTCCTTCCTTCCTTCTTTTCTTCTTTGAAGGCAGAAATCATACTTGAGTGTTCATTAGGGAACTTAGTAGAATATCTTGATTAATAAAAATAATGTTTCAAATAAGTTTTAAAATCTTAAAATTAAAATATTGAAAGTTGAATTCTGAGTTATGTAAAAAAAAATTAAAAGGCCAGCCCTGGCCAGCTAACTCAGCGGTAGAGCGTTGATTTGCTGTGTGGAAGTCCTGGGTTTGATTCCCGGCCAAGGCACACAGAAGAAGTGCCCAACTGCTTCTCCACCTTTCCCCCTCTCCTTTCTCTCTATTTCTTTCTTCCCCTCCTGCAGCCAAGGTTCCACTGGATCAAAATTGACCCCAGCACTGAGAATTGCTCCATGACCTCTGCCTCAGGTGCTAGAATGGCTCTGGGTTGCAACAGAGTAACATTCTGGATGGCAGAGCCTCGCCCCCTGGTGGGCATGCCTGGGTGGATCCAGGTCTGGCACGTGGAGAATCTGTCTCTCTCTCTCTGCTTCCCCACTTCTCACGTCAAAAAAAAAAAGAGAAAAAAGAAAACTTAAAAGGCCAATTTCAGTAGAGCTTATATAAAATTATAGACACAGAAGAAAGATTAATAAAGTCCTTCAATGATGATATAAGGTCTATGAAATGTTTTATATTTTAATATAATTAAAATAAATTTTTGGAAATAGGACTATCAAAATACTTCAATTAGACCCTTTCTGATGATAGTAAAATAAAAGGAATAAATCAAAGCTAGTAATTATTACATTCAAAATAAAATAACTTTTATTTAAAAATTTGAAAAATATATTCTGTGTGTGTGTGTATACACATATATCTCCTTGATTAATATAAAATTCAGAGCTTAATCTCAGTTTCCCTTCCCAAAAGTCAAACTCTTACATCTTAGATAATATTGCAACTTGAAGTACAGAAATAAAAGTGTATTCCAATGGTAATTCTTTTCTGAATAGTGATCTAGAATTAAATAACTCTAGGATCTGAACTCAAAATTAGATAAAAATTGTATCCAATAGAAATAGAAAACTATTGCCTCCAAAACCCTTTTGATTTATAATTAGAAAGGATAAGCATATATGTTCACATTAATTATTCTACACTTTGTCAGTTCTTAAAAATACTTTTGGGTTACAGCTATACCAGAATTTTACTAAAAGAAGTTCTCATTGACTTTAAACAAATAACTTCTTTATAGAATTGAGCTAATCTATTTAAAGATAATTTTTAGTTCATTATGTATTTTCTTAATTTTCAGAAAACTATTTACAGCCAAATAATAATGATGATGATAATAAATAAAACCTATACCAATTTCCATCTTTTCAACAATAAGCTCTGGGTTTAAAAGCTTTGTAGGACCATTTATATGTGAACACAGTGATGGTCACCTCAATTAAGGAAGCAAATTATATGTAACAAGAGATATTCAAGAAAGGAAATATGTAGAAGGTAAAACAATGAATGACCTGACTCTCAGGTAACTATTGGGGAGTAATATCTGTGTGGCTATAGAATAACCTGGAAAAATACTGTTTTTTCTTTTATTTTTACCATTTTTTTCCAAAAGAATAAAAGTAACATGGTTCAAAAAATGTTAAATCAACAAATATTAAATGTGGACATATTTATTCTCCCTCTAATAAGCAGTTTATTTTTCTTTCCCTTCATTATGGCTGGACTTGTGACTTGCTTTGACCAATAAAATATAGCAGAATTGAACAATCTTGAACCATTACTTCAATTATGTTTATCAGTTAAATGTACTTTTTATCATTTTCTTAACATTTGTTGATCTTATATACATACAGGTCAGCAATTATGAGCTTCATCTTTATTTTTTAATCCCTATTTTTTATTAAAAATTTTAATTTATTGTATTAACATAAATTCAAGTGTCCCACTCAATATAACACCCTTAACACCCCACAGTGTGACCCCATTACATACACTTTACTCTCCCTCCTCCTACATTTCTCCCTCCTACCCTTTCCCTCTAGGACTTGCTCTTCTGTTATTTGTATCTATATCATATATATATGATTTGGCTAATCCCCTCACTTTCTCTGATCTTGTTCCCTCACCCCCTTTTTCTCTGACAGTTGTCCCTCTGCTCCTTGTGATTTCACTCCTGACTATATTCCATTCCTCGGTTCACTGTGTTCACTGGATTTCATATATAAGTGAGATCATATATTTGTCTTTCTCTGCCTGGCTTATTTCATTTACCATAATAATCTCCCAGTCCATCCATGCCATCGCAAAAGGTAAGATTTACTTCTTTTTCATGGCCACATAGTATTCCATTATGTATATGTTCCATCGCTTTTTTATCCACTCATCCACTGTGGGACACTTGGGTTATTACCAGATCTTGGTATTGTAAACAATGTTGCAATAAACATGGGGTTGCGTATCTTCTTTTTAATCAGTGTTTTAGAATTCTTAGAATATATACCTAAAAATGAGATAGCTGTGTCATACTGTATTTCTATTTTTAATTTTTTTTGAAAGGCCATACTGTTTTCCAGTGGCTCAACAAGTCTGCATTCCTATCAGCAGTGGAGGAAAGTTCCTTTTTTGCATAGCCTCACCAGCATTTTTTGTATTGATTTGTTAATGAGAGCCATTCTGACAGTTGTGAGCTGGTATCTCATTGTGGTTTTAATTTGCATTTCTCTAATGATTAGTGATGTTGAACATTTTTTCATATGCCTATTGGCCATCTGTATGTCCTCTTTGAAGAAGTGTCTATTCAGATCTTTTGCCAATTTTTAATTGAATTGTTTACCTTCTTGATGTTGAGTTATAGAAGTTCTTTATAAATTTTGGTTATTAACCCCTTATCAGACATATCAGCAGATATGTTCTCCCATTGAGCAGGTCATTGTTTTATTTTATTAATGTGTCTTTTGTTGTGCAAAAGTTTTTAGTTTGATATAGTCCCATTTGGTTCTTTGTCCTTTATTTTACTTGCCTGAAAAGCTATAACAGCAAAAATATTGTTATGAGTGATATTGGAGAGTCTACTGCCTATGTTTTGTCTAGGATTTTTATATTTTTCTTACTTACATTTAAGTCTTTTATCCATTTTGAGTTTGTTTTTGTGAAAAGTGTAAGTTAGTAGTCTAGTTTCATGCTTTGCATGTACTTATCCTATTTTTCCAACAACATTTATGAAAGAGACTACCTTTACTCCATTGTATACTCTTGCCTTCTTTGTCAAATATAATTGACTGTAAGGCATGGGTTTATTTCTAGATTCTCTGTTCTGTTCCATTGATCTCAATGCCTGTTCTTATGCCAATACCAAGCTGTTTTGATTACAATGAACCTTGAAGTATAGCTTGGTATCACCACTTTCTTCTTCATATTCAAGATTGTTGAGAATATTTGTTCTAGATCTGTGAAGTATGACATTAGTATTTTAATAAGAATTGCATTGAATCTATAGATTGCTTTGGGTAATATGGACATTTTAATGATGTTAATTATTTTTATACATGAACACAGTATACGTCTCCACTTGTTTGTATCTTCCTTGATTTTTTTATTCAATGTCTTATAATTTTCCGAGTATGTCTTTTTACTTCTTTGGTTAAATTTATTTCTAGGCTATTTATTTATTTATTTATTTAGCAATAGTGAGGGGGACTGTTTCCTTAATTTCTCTTTCTGATTGTTTATTGTTGGTGTATAAAAATGTCACTGATTTCTGAATAATAATGTTATATCCTGCCACCATGCTAACTTCATTTATCAGGTCTAAAATTTTTTTTGACTGAGACTTTAGGGTTTTCTAAGTACAGTATCATGTCATCAGCAAATAATGACAGTTTTACTTCATCTTTTCAAATTTGAATGCATTCATATCTTGTTTTTGTCTGGTTGCTGTGGCTAAGACTTCCAGAATTATGTTGAGTAAGAGTGGTAAAAAGGGATCCCTCTCTCTTATTACTGATCTTAAGGGTATTGTTTTTAATTTTTGCCCACTGAATATTATATTGGCTATCAGTTTGTTCTATATGGCCTTTATCATGTTGAGGTACGTTTCCTGTATTTCTACTTTGCTGAGGGTTTTGATCATAAATTATTGCTGAATTTTATCAAATGCTTTTTCTGCATCTATTGACATAATCATTTGATTTTTATCCTTCATTTTGTTTATGTAACAAGTTGTGTTTATTGACTTGCGAATATTAACCAGTCTTGCCTCCCCAGAATAAATCTCACTTGATCATGATATATTATCTTTTTGATGTATTGCTTAACCCATTTTGGTAATATGTTGTTGACAATTTTAGCATATATGTTCATCGGGGATATTGACCTATAGTTTTCTTTTTCTTTGTAGTTTCATTAAATGGTTTTAGAATTAGGATAATGCATATCTCATAAAATGAGGTTGGAAATCTTCCTGCTCTTGAATCTTTTTTTAATAGCTTGCAAAAGATACATGTTAGTTCTACTGTGAGTGTTTGGTAAAATTCCTCTGTGATGCCATCCATTCCAGGACTATTGTTTGCTGGGAGATTTTTTGATAACTATATCCATTTCATTTGTTGTAATAGGTCATCTTAGGTTTTCTGATTCTTCCAGGTTCAGGTTGTATGTTTCTAGAAATTTTTCCATTACACCCAGGTTGTCTAATTTTTTGCATGTAGATCTTTACAGATTCCTCTTCAGTTTGTCCAAAGTTGGTTTATTCAAAATAATTGCTCTTCAACTTAGTTGTAATCCAATTTGGTCTTGTGAGGTAGCAGTGGGAACATCTGCCTACTCCATAATCATCCTGGAATGCTCTCCTCTTTCATTTATAAAATGATAAAATATATCAATAACAAAACATCATTAACTTATTACAGATTTTTTTCTTAATGCATAATTTGAAGGTTTGGGTTTGACTATAGCTAATTTACAGACTGCAAAGCTGAAAGGAATAGAGGTTTTTATTATGAACAACAGTTTTTAGTAATTGCTATTTCTCTAACAGAAAAAAGAAAACATCTATTTAATTTTGGGGTTATCAAGTCAAGTGTCATTGCCTTGTTTTCAGATATATTTCAAAGACATATACATCAATAGAAGAAATAAAAAAGAATAAATAATAAAAAATATCCATGAAAATAAGAAATATAAAATAAATAATCAGACTTAAGAAAACCAAAAAGCCTGACCAGGTGGTGGGGCAGTGGATAGAGCATCAAACTGGAACACAGAGGACCCAGGTCCAAAACCTAAAAGTCACCAGCTTGAAGGTGGGCTTACTGGCTTGAGCACTGGCTCACCAGCTTGAGTACAGGGTCGCTGGCTTGAGCATAGGATCATAGATATGACCCCATGGTCGCTGGCTTGAGCAAGGGGTCACTTACTCTGCTGTAGGCCTCTGGTCAAGACACATATGAGAATGCAACTGTTGAAAAACTAAATTGCTGCAATGAAGAATTGATGCTTTTTATCTCTCTCCCTTCCTGTCTGTCTGTCCCTATCTGCCCCTCTCTCTGACACTCTGTCTCTGTCACATAAAAAAAAAGAAAAAGAAGAGAACCAAAGAAGTTAGACAGCTGATATAAGAATCATTAAAAGTAAGTTGTCAGATGTCTAGTAGAGCATAAAGGACAGCATTTGAACAAAAGAGGCAGTGTTGCAGAGATTAAACAATCTTTTGAAAATGATCTTAAAATTATGAGAAGAAAATAAAAAGTAACCTCAAAAGAGAACAACAACAAAAAAAGAATTATGCAACCTTGGCTATCTGATGTGCACTAAATTCCACTATCTTCCATCATTAATCTGGGATAATAAGATTTTTTTATATATTTTACTTGAAAATGAATTTTGTATTATTTCTGTGCATTACCCAGTTAGTGGCCAATAATTCTTCCATATCACTAATTATATGTGTATGAAAAACAGCCAAAAAGCTTGGTAAAAGCACCATGTTTCTTTTTTGACCAGTCCCTCCCCCCCCACCCATATAAAATATGTTCAAAGTATGGTATATGAGGGCATTATCTGAAACAAATTCTGCATTTACCTCTGTGTATGAAAAAGGAGCTACATGCTAAACCTGACAAGCTCTGGAGAGGCTTGGAGGTTCTTACAAACTCAGAACCCAATAGTAATCACATAGGATGGTCTGAAATTAAAACTTCCTAACTAAGAACAGAAGTACGTGCCTCTCTGTTTTTCTTTCTCTGGCATCCTTATGTCTTCCTCTTTGATTCTATTGTATAAAATAAGCTGTAAAACTGCCATTCGTCAGAGCATTTTCTCAATCACTTGAGATATTGCTTCCCAGCAATTGTCAGTTTGGATCAAATAAACTTTTATAAGACTTTTATTTAGGCTGGACATTCTTTTATCAACACTTTTTAAAACAGCTTACCTGTAATTTCTACAAAATAGGCTCCTCTCAACATTTTCTAAGAATTTGGACTACTTGAGTTATTGATTTGCTTCAATGTCTATCTCTAGCTTCCTAAAATAAGAAAATGCTTATTAGATATTCATTTCTGTTCAACAGTTCCCATATCTGAACTTCATTTTGTTTCTCAGCTGAGATCACCTCAACCCTGAATAAATTTGTCTTTTCTGGATAGTGCAGCTGTCTTTGTGCTTACTGTCAATTACTTAGCTTGCAACTGCTGTTTAATTTCTTTCTCTTCGCCTGACCTGTGGTGGCGCAGTGGATAAAGCGTCGACCTGGAAATGCTGAGGTCGCCGGTTCGAAACCCTGGGCTTGCCTGGTCAAGGCACATATGGGAGTTGATGCTTCCAGCTCCTCCCCCCTGTCTCTCTCTCCTCTCTCTCTCTCTCTCTCTCCTCTCTAAAGTGAATAAATAAAAGTAAAAAAATAAAAAAAATAAAAATAAATAAAAAAATAATAATTTCTTTCTCTTCATTTATATGCCACAAGGTATAATTCCATTTATTCTCTGATTGGCCACACATTTGATCAACATGTTCACTATTAAATTTTATGAATTTTAATGAAATCATGTTAGTTGGTAATGAGGCTTTCATCCTTCTGCTTTCAAAAAGCTATGTTCTAGTCATGAAAATTATCACAAAAATTGTCAAGAACTTTGAAGAGTCTGTGTTTTCCTCCATTTGCAAGTTAGCCTGCCACCATTTCATAGATGCTGACATGAGACATTAGAGTCATTCCTTTCAGTGGTGTGGTAATTATGGTATTAGCATTATAGAAGAAAACATTATTTCTATCTTCCCTGGCTGTTCACTTCACATATATCCTTAAAAAGACAGTTCAAAGCAACAGGCAATTAGTCCTTCTCAAAAGAGTTCCAGAAATGTGAGAGAACCACTGAGAATTATTTTCTCAAACAGGGTAATTAGTGATTAATGTGTAGGCCACTCTCAAGGATTTTAAACAGTGATCTGCATTTCCATGGGGCCAATTAATCTGTGAAAACCAATAACAATTTTCTTTTCCTACAGATAGTACAAGTCAGGCCCAGACCATTT
Source organism: Saccopteryx bilineata (assembly GCF_036850765.1). NCBI lineage: Eukaryota > Metazoa > Chordata > Mammalia > Chiroptera > Emballonuridae > Saccopteryx > Saccopteryx bilineata. The sequence continues at coordinate 53,661,839 of NC_089498.1, read as the reverse complement.
GACTTATTATGATGTGACTTGTATATTACTACTACTTCAACTCTAATTTATGAAAAATATGTTTTGAAGATGTTGAAAAGAGGAAAAGGACTAAAGTGAATATTATTGAAGAGGTACAGGGAACAGCAATAAATGAAGTTATTACCATATCCTGAGAGGTGAATTCAGGCTGTTGTTTGTCTTATAATTTAGTTTCTGTCATTTACCATAATTGTAGAATTCTTTTTTCTTCTCATTGACTAGAAAATCTCTAAACTATTTTATAGAGTTCATATTTTTTACAAAAGAATACAATTGTAGAACTTTGAATAAAATTTTGCTGTTGATAATAACCAAAAGAAATTCAAAAAAAAAAAAAGTGAATTGCATTTGCTTCCTACAAGATAAGAAAGTAGATTAATGTTTGGAAAATGGGTGGAGAATAAGCAGAGAGAGAATGTATGTACACATATATATTCACCTCAAAGACATAATTTTTTTCCTCTTTTTTTTAATCCCTTGGGCCCCTAAAGTAACATAGGGCCTTTCTAAGTTTCTGTACACATAATCTCCAGAACATTAAATAAAATTTCTTCAATCCATTACCATTACATCTGAAACGTGCTCTGTCACTAAATTATGAGTTTCTTTTTTTTTTAAATTTTTATTTATTTATTCATTTTAGAGAGGAGGGGGGAGATAGATAGAGAGAGAGAGAGATTGAGAGAGAGAGAGAGAGAGAGAGAAGGGGGAGGAGCAGGAAGCATCAACTCCCATATGTGCCTTGACCAGGCAAGCCCAGGGTTTTGAACCGGCAACCTCAGTGTTTCTAGGTTGACGCTTTATCCACTGCGCCACCACAGGTCAGGCGTAAATTATGAGTTTCTTAACCCAGGAATTCTTTGGATTTATCTATCTATTTATATCAAACAGTATTAATTCATAGTATTTTTTAAATTTTATTTTGTTTTGTTAATTTACAACTAAAGAGGAATATTTCCTCTCCTTTCCCTAAAAAAATCAAATATAGTTTTATTTTATTTTATTTTATTTAAAAGATTTTAATACTAGGGACAGATACATGGGAAGGATTTACAGAATTATTAAGAAAAAGTGAGATTACATAGTTCAGTAATGAACAATTGTGGTGAACTTTTGCCACCTATAGGCCTATGTAGTCAGGTATCTTTCTCATTCTAACCCTTAGAAAATTCCCATCATGCCCTTGGTTAAAACCCTTGAGTTTAATTATTATTCCATTTGCTAATCCACAAGGCACAGTTTTTTTTCATTTTTGATACCAGTTTTAGCTCCAATATCCATTATTTCAAAAGGTATTTACTCAAAAGTCTTGGCAACTAAAATAATCCAACATTTACCCTGGTTTACTGTCTAGATTAGTGATTCTAATTGGGTAGTTCCTGGACCAACAGTATCAGCATCACCTGAAAACATCAGAATTATACTTTATTTATGTTTTTACAAGTAAATGGGTACAAAATATGTTGCCCCAAAGAATGCCACTTTTGCATATTGATTATTTTTATTAAAATTACTTAAAAACACCAGTGCAAGAAGGACACTCTGATCCCCTTTGTTCCCCTGAAAGCAGGAAATCAAACTCCCATGTGAAAGGTACCCTCCTGTAACAGTGGGTAGAAGACATTCTTATCCCTTGAAATAGAAAATTTAGGGTGAGAGAGTTATATAAACAAACCTTCTTATTAGCTCACTAATTTACTACTTCAGGCCCAATTTTTTTGTCTTGTAGATTATTCATAAGTTTATTGTCTCTTTATATAAAAGATATAAAAGCTATCTCCTTTAATTACTACTTTGAGTCTCATATCTTTGGGTTTTCTACACAGACAAAATTAATATTTTTTCTTGTTAATCTGTCTATATTCATTTAATTATTAGAAAAGTCAAAAGAAACTAGGAGAAAAAAAATCAATTCCCTCTTCTTCATAGGTTTCCCAGGTGATTCTTTTGTGTGCTACTGTGTCTGCTACCCCTGTCTGATGATGGATCTGACAATGAAAATTAAATGGATGTTGTAGATAAAGAAGAAGAACTATACGTTAGAGAATGTGGTATGTGCAATAAAAAAACAACTTATAAAGGCTAAATAACCAAAACAAAAGGGACCTATTACTGAAGTAACTATGGAACAGCTGAAAGCTGGTAAATGTATTGATTCAATAATACTAAGGACCCACTTTATTCTATTTCTCCTCTTCCACTCACCTTCATCATGCTCTTTGCCTTCAGTTACAAACAATAGCCTAAGGTCAAGAGATGCAGATAATATTCCTTGAGAAAAGGATGGAAAAAATAATGTTAATGGTTGTTTTCTCTAGCTAATGACTGTATGAATGGTTTTTAATAACTTCTACCTATAATTTTTGTCTTCAAATTTATTCCTCAAAATGCATTATGTTTATATGCATTAAAACAAAAATAGAAGGCAGAAACAAAGGAAAGAAAAAAGAATTAAAAACAATAAAAAGAATTAAAGAAAGAGGAAAGAAGAAAGAGAATGTAAAAATCCTTTAAATTTTTTTCTCATGGATTTTCCTTTAATTCATTGCTTGAGCCCTTCAACAAGCCAGTCAAAAAACAATTATCATGGCATATTGGAGACAGCAATAAAATCTAGTCACCTGTGTTAAAATACACTAGATATATTTGGCATGTAAAATTTTTGGGGGTTCGGCCCTGGCCGGTTGGCTCAGCGGTAGAGTGTCGGCCTGGCGTGCGGGGGGACCCGGGTTCGATTCCCGGCCAGGGCACATAGGAGAAGCGCCCATTTGCTTCTCCACCCCCACTCCCTCCTTCCTCTCTGTCTCTCTCTTCGCCTCCCACAGCCAAGGCTCCATTGGAGCAAGGATGGCCCGGGCGCTGGGGATGGCTCCTTGGCCTCTGCCCCAGGCGCTAGAGTGGCTCTGTTCGCAGCAGAGTGACACCCCGGAGGGGCAGAGCACCCCCCCTTGGTGGGCAGAGCGTGGCCCCTGGTGGGCGTGCGGGATGGATCCTGGTCGGGCGCATGCGGGAGTCTGTCTCTCCCCGTTTCCAGCTTCAGAAAAATACAAAAAAAAAATAAAAAAATTGGGGGGGTTCTCTTGCCTTTCACTTAAGGCCCTTGCTTGTATTTGAATAATAAACAAGCAAATGAAATTTTCAAGAAAGAACATTATTTTAAAAAATAAATTAAATTACATCTTATAACCAATAATCATTTTTTATTCATAGCAAGAACATCTTGTTTTGAGATATAACAAATTTAGCTACTAGATAGCATTTCTGTATGCTTTATATAACTCAGTACTCATAATATGTCTATTATCCAAGAAGATTCCTCTGTAAATGATGGAAAAGAATGCACAGAGAAAATATTATTCTGTTTCATGTTGAAAAACATATCCCTTTTATTAAATTGTGTTTCTAGTCTTTTTTAAAAAAATCGCTAAAAACATATTTTTATGACAGAGGCAGATTCTGGTGACACTACATAATTAAACAAAGTACAATTATGTAATCTCATATTCCATAGACCATTCTAGAAATGCTCTCTTTTAAGGAAATGACAGTCTCATGAATACCATAAATACTAGATTATAAACTCATCTGATTAAATGAGACTTCATTCATAGCTCAGTTTCCATTTAATACCAGAACTTAAATATTTGTCTTTATTGAATGCTCAGGTAATTTTTGGCCTTTAAAAAGTTAATTTTGCTCTGAAGCAAAAGCATAATTTATCTTACAATTTCTAGTTCTCAACCCTGGGCATCTCCTTTTCTCATGGTTTTGCACTGTGATGTTCTATATTAGGGGCCAGCATTCCCAAAGGTCTTTGAGGAACACTGTTGAAGTGGGATAACACAGGAAATACTCTAAACCAGTGGTAGTCAACCTGATCCCTACTGCCCACTAGTGGGCATTCCAGCTTTCATGGTGGGCAGTAGCAGAGCAACCAAAGTATAAATAAAAACATTGATTTAACTATAGTAAGTAGTTTTATAAAGATTTATTCTGCCAAACTTAGCGAAAATCCGACATAAAGTACTTGGTAAGTAATTATTATTATATGCTTTAACTTGCTGTGACTTTGCTTTATAAATTTTATAAAGTTAAGTTACTTCCCTACTTTATAAATCACCATTACTGTGGAACCGGTGGGTGGTTAGAAAATTTTACTACTAACAGAGATACAAAAGTGGGCAATAGGTATAAAAAGGTTGATTACCCCTGCTCTAAACTATCCCTATACTTGGAGATCTTCAATATACATCACCATATAAAAAGTTCTGACAGATTCTAAAGGAAACAACTTATTTAAATTGGGGTTTGCAAAGCTAATTGGACATGGGAACTTTAATATACATAATAACTATTCATATACTGGATAATTACCATTCTAAGAATGCATTTTGTAGAAATTTGTTTTAGGCTTTACCTTATCTTCACTCAATTAAAAATACAAGGCCTGTCTTATACTGAAACAAGTGGCTTCTAGTTACTTACTATATTAATATAATTTCCTCAATTTTCTGTTAACCTAAATTTCCAGGAGACAATAATAAAAAATAAAGAGAAAAAAGAAAAGAAAAGAAAAATCACATTTTTTTAGGGATTATAAAGAATTGCAATTCAGAGCATAGATCCTGGTAACCCATAGATCCTGGTAACCCAAACAGTGTCCCACTAGAGTACAAGGCAGGAGTTTTTTAAAAGCAAAAGGGGAGGGTTACATTAGTCATTCACAAAGAACTTTAATTGGTGCTGGTGGCAGAAAGCTAACCTTGGCTAAACGTGATTGATTTTTAAGACTACATCTTAGTAACAGTCTACCACTGCCACAAATTGCAGTTCCTTCAGCGTTTTAGAAATATTTATGGTTTTGCCCAGTTCAAAAGTTCATGTTCTGTCTGACAAGGATGTGCAGAAAACCCATTTCTTTAATGGCCTCCCAGCTTCGCTTTAAAATGCCTTAACATAAATTATTCCGTTTTATTTCACATTTCACATTTCCTTTTTCCTTCCTTTCTTCTTTCTCCACAGAGGGAACCCCTGCCCCTTTTCTTATCAGATTAAGAGAATGGAAACTGAGTCAGCATTCTCTGTAGCTAGGCTATCTCTAGACTTTGTTGCAGCTTGAGTTCTTTTCCACTCACACCATTTCAAGGGTAGGATCTTAACTTTCCCTTCTTCAGGACCTGGACTATGAACATTGGTGAAGTTTTCTCAATGTGCCTATGTTTTGCAAGTGAGTCCTGGGCTTTATGATTTGAGAGTAATCAATCTTCGTTTTAGAGCTTGATTGACAGCTATTTTTAAAAATCACTGGGAAGCTCTCTTTGGTCTACACCCCTAGCCTCAACTTTCTTGTTTGGGAACTTTATCATCCCTGTTGCCCTATGGTTGGTCCTGAGAGAGTTGTTGAGACTATAAAGCAGACCCCATTTTTAAGGTGGGTATTTCCTGTGAGATGCTCCACTCAGGTAGTTCTTCCCTCTGTCTTTCTTAACTGAAAGCCCAAGTATCTATAGGAGTTTCTTAAAATCTCACTCCCTGTCCTCATTTGGGGAAAGTACTGCCCCACCCACCCAAGCACTCACAAAAACCTGTAAGAAGGTAAGGAGGACTGTATTCTTTCGGTGTCTCTATGCTAGATTTTCCTTGGTCTGGACTGTTGAGGATGTCTTATCTCTCTTTCAGTCAGAGTTGAATACAACAATGGATTTTTTCTTTCTTCTGAATACCTTGTCACTTACTAGATTATTTATACAAATGTATTCTTGTCCTCAGCTCTCTGTTGGTTTGAGAGTAAAATATGATTATGTAGTATGTTTGGGTTATTAGATTGAGAATGATAGTCTTTTATTTTTATGGCTCTCAACATCTAAAAAGTAATAAGTCTTTGCAGTATACTTTCAGTTAAGAAAAGTTCTACTTTTAGGACTCAGAGTGGGTTACAAATCAGATCTCCTACTCATGCACACATCCAGACTAAAAAAAATGAAAGGTTAAAAGTATTTACAAAATAAGCACTCTGTGGCTCATTACAGAATTCTCAAATTGTGATTTTTGTGCTTAACCCTTTCATTTCAGTTAATGGTGAGTTCATTTAAGTAGAAGAATAAGAAGGGAGAACGCAGATGAGAAGGAGAATGGAAAAGAAGAATGAAGAAAGGAGAAATAAGTTCTTATTTAATCAACTGTAAATTCGGCAAAGAGTATTTTCTTTTGTATCTGGACTCTGGGGTGAGGATAAAGGCCAAGGCTTATGTACACATAGTTTCTATTTTACCATGTCCAAGAAGGATATAAATTAGGTTGACAAGCACTTTCATCAATTTAAACAGTTAACATAAATATGACTAAGTTTTTAAAATGCAAACTATATCAACTTTTCATGTTCTTGCTCTCTGATATTTGAGATATTTTTCTATTTTCACACTGTCTAAGTGGTAGGAAGCAAACCCTTACATTTTATCGTTAGATCTACTAAAATCATACATGGGAAACAATTTATTGTATTTATCAACTGAGCCAGAAATACACCAGTGTGACATTTACTGAAGCAAATTTTACCTACAAATACAGATGGTAGGTTTAAGTCATTCATATATAAAATGGAAATAATTAATTTAGAAATGCAGTAGTAAAAAAGGCAAAACACACCACTCTACTGTGTGGCCCATTTCCTGCTTCTTTCCATCAAAGTTCAATGTGATGTGTAATAGATATATTTTTCTTTTATCACTTATCATTCTTTTTTCCTTTAACTCAGGTGACTCTTTTAGAATAACATAAGTTAGGATGGGAATGGAGCCCATATTTGACATCCTGACCACAAAGATACCAGCCTTTCTGCTTTCCACTCCTACAGTCTAACAGAAATGTAGATATACTAACGGTTAGTGTCAAAGGGTGATTCAGAGTCACAGGAACCCTCTTAGGCTCTAGGTTAAAGAAGCAATTTTCATTTTCTTCATACTTTGGAGATTTTTCAGTTTTTTAAGAACTATCTTTACTTTCTACTATGTCTTAAATTAGTGGTTTTCGACTGCTGGTCTGGTCCACTGGCAATTCCCTGCCAGTCTGGGAAAGAGTTCACCACAATCTTCATACAACTTCAGGGTGGCTCTTTTGTGGACAAGCAGGACATTTCTGGTAGACCAGATTTTGAAAACCACTGTCTTAAATTATCTTCTTGGCTAATTAAGTAGTAATAAGCATTTAAGTAACCTTCATATCTTTTCATGGTTTGAGGCCTTATTTGTTTTTATCATTGAATAATATTCCATTGTCTGGATGTAACACAGTTTATTTACCTATTCATCTATCGAAGGAAAATCTAATTTTATTAATAAGCCTGCCATAAATATTGATGTGCACATTTTTATGTGGATATAAATTTTCAACTCATACGGGTAAATACCAAGGTATGGGGTTGCTGGATTATATGGTAAGAGTATGTTTAGTTTGGTGAGAAACTGACTAATGGTCTTCCAAAGTGGCTACATCATTTTGTGTTTAATCAGTAATAAATGGGAGTACCTGTTGCTCCACATCCTCAGTATATTTGGTAGCATCAGTATTTTGGAATTTGGTCATTCTTTTAGGTGTGTACTGGTATCTCATTATTTTAATTCGCTATTCCCTGATGACAAATGATGTTGAGAATTTTTTTAAGGGACAGAGAGAGGGATAGATAGGGACAAACAGACAGGAATGGAGAGATGAGAAACATCAATCATCAGTTTTTCATTGTGACACCTTAGTTGTTCATTGATTGCTTTCTCATATGTGCCTTGACCGTGGGCCTTCAGCAGATCGAGTAAGCCCTTGCTTGAGCCAGCAACCTTGGGTCCAAGCTGGTGAGCTTTTTGCTCAAGCCAGATGAGCCTGCGCTCAAGCTGGAGACTTTGGGGTCTTAAATCTGGGTCTTGTGCATCCCAGTCTGACGCTCTATCCACTGCGCCACCGCCTGGTCAGGTGAGCATCTTTTTATATACTTATTTGCCAACTGTATATCTTCTTTGGTGAGGTATTTCTTTACATCTTTTGCCCATTATTTAATTGGGTTGTCAGTTTACCTATTGCTGAATTTTAAGAGTTCTTCGTATATTCTGGATAACTGTCTTTTATCAGATGTTATCTGTTGTAAATATTTTCCCCTAGCATGTGGCTTGTCTTTTCTCTCCCTTGACAATGTCTTTTGCAGAGCATAAATGAATACTTTCTTAAGCTTTAAATTTGTGGCAATTTGTTACAGTTGCAGTGAAAAACTAATACAGCAAGTGATTATAAAATGACAATTAAAACCCATCTTGATAACTTTTAAATGCCATATTACATCAACTACTAAACTCTTAGCTCATCCAGGTAAAAATTTCCATGTTTCTCTGTGACCATTTCTCAGATAATAATGTCAATTTTAAAGTGACATGCTATTTACAAAGGTAAATGCTTATGTTGTTTTGTTTTTTTCTGCCTTCCTTTTGCTTACTGGGCTATATTCATCACTGATTATTTTCCATCTTAGTTTTTTCCAATAGTCTTTGGATGTTCTCACAGATGATGGCATTTTAAGGTGAGAACATTGTTGGTAATGTAAGACTCATTTAGTTATTCTAGTGCTTAGAATTCTTATGGCTCAGGAGAGTCACAAAGTAACATTTAAAGGTATGTGGATAAACGATTTGGATTGATCAGGGTCTATGAACCCTTTTAACAGCAGTGAGTTAGACCTGCCTTTTTTGTGCATATAGAAGATTGAGTAAAAAATGTTCAGTGTTTGAAAGAAATCAGGTCAAACTGAAAAAAAAGGGAAAATTTGACATTTGGAGACAAAATAATATGCTGACCTTAGCAAAAAGGTAGAAAGTTAGTGTTGTTTATATATTTTTTTTTTCTTTTCCTCTGTATTTTTCTGAAGTTGGAAATGGGGAGGCCGCCAGCCAGACTCCTGCATGTGCCTGACCGGGATCCACCCAGCATGCCCACCAGGGGGTGATGCTCTGCCCATCCAGGGCATCGCTCCGCTGCAACCAGAGCCACTCTAGCACCTGAGGCAGAGGCCACAGAGCCATCCCCAGTGCCTGGGCCAACCCTGCTCCAATGGAGCCCTGGCTGTGAGAGGGGAAGAGAGAGACAGAGAGGAAGGAGAGGGGGAGGGATGGAGAAGCAGATGGGCGCCTCGCCTGTGTGCCCTGGCCAAGAATGGAACCTGGGACTCCTGCACGCCAGGCTGATGCTCTACCACTGAGCCAAGCAGCCAGGGCCTTAGTGTTGTTTTTAAAACTGAGAAGATTACTGATTTCCATGAAAATTAGGAATAAAGATCACTGGAAATTCAAAAAAAAATGTGAAAGAGCACTTTATTAGAATCCTTTTAAACATTCAATATTCCAAGAGGTTTGGAAGATGAACCTAAGAAAGGCAGTAGGAATCACCAAATACTTGGAGAGAAATATGATTTTGCTGAATTGTTAACCTTCAGTAGGCTCGGAAGTACCTGATCATTCCAATAAAAAACTATTCCGTACAGCTTCATATTCCTGGCTACGACGTGCTTTGATCCTGCACCTCCTTCCCGTTTGTCACTTCCAGCTGCTCTCTTCTTGGTGGACATGTGATTATTTTTGATGCCCTCTGTAACAAGGCTAGTGTTAAAACTGAAATTAGATCTCAAATTAAGCTGTTTATTTAACCTCTCTTCCCTTTGACTTTACAAAAATGGTAAAGGTCACTGCTTTTGTTTAGTACATGGATTTTCATTTTATTTTAATTGCCTTCATAGTCTTTTTATTGGATATATTAAGAATTTACACAGTAGCAGTTAATTTTTGAAGCTGTTTTTAACCTCTATTATTCTGGGTTCACTTGAAATCTCCTAAGAAGTTGAGGAGACTGTTTCTATTATAGTATGTGCAGATTTATAATTATTCTTTTTTTTTTTTAATTTAGTGAAAGGCAGGGAGGCAGAGAAACAGAATCCTGCATGCACCCAACTAGAATCCACCTAGCAAGTCCCTACCAGGCAATGTTCTGCCCATCTGGATTCATTTCTTGGCAACCGAGCTATTTTAGTAGCTGAGGGTGAGATCATGGACCTATCTTCAGGGCCCAGGGCCAACTTACTCAAACCAATCCCAAGCCATGGCTGTGTGGGAGAATAAGAGAAAAAGAGAGAGAGAGAGAGAGAGAGAGAGAGAGAGAGAGAGAGAAGAGGAACAAAAGGGGTAGAAAAGCAAATGGTCACTTCTCCTCTTTGTTCTGACAGTGAATCGAACCTAGAATTTCCACACACCAGGCCAATACTCTACTACTGAGCAAATCAGCCAGGACCTAATCATTCTTTCTAAAGTCAACCTCATTCCACTTCAGTCTTCCTGTTCTCTTTCTTCTGCAACCCCCCACAGATTTGTTTTGTAAAAATGTATTCCTCATATCCTTAATGAAGAAAAAGAAAATAGCGCTTTTGAATGATTCTGAGAGACATAATCTGTTCATGAAACCTTTCATATTGTATTTGTAGTAAATAGCAAAACAAAATAATAAAATCGAAATACAGGGGGCCCTCAGATTATGACACAGTTCCATTCCTACAACAGTGGCATAACCCAAATTTTAGTGTAAGTCAAAACACACCCTAGCCTAAGTCACTTACCTATCCTAAGACAGTTGCAAAATTATAATCTAGAACATCAAAACACAACTAAGCCACAGAAAAAGAATACTGCATATTCTTTTGCTATGTGCAACTAAACTAGTTTGCCCACATAGTCCATAAGTACAACGCTAATGGCGTAAGCTGAAACAGCTCTCAATTTTTTAGTTTTTATGACAGTGAGCATCGTAAACTCAAAATGCCATATATCGAGATTGCCATAACCCAAGGACCTCCTGTACATATATTATCTTAAAAGTCAGACATGTTGTTAAAGTTAATAGAGAATTAATCCTCCAATCATATTTATTAGTTGTGAAAATTTAGTTTTCCTGTTTCATAGAAACCTTGAGGCTAATGTCAAATAGTTTGCTATTTAAGAAAAATAATACGATCATTTAAAATGATCTTTTACTCTCCAACTTTTTTGTTCTTTCATTGTTCTCTTAGTATTTCTGAAATTTCCGTGTGTGCGTGTGTGTGTGTGTGTGTGTGTGAGTGTGTGTGACAATGAAGCGACTTTGAATTGGCCTGTTAGCTCTATTTCCTAATCTCTCAGTTAACTTTTCTTTTTCACTAATCTCTCAGTTGGCTTCCACCATAACTGCTCTTAGGCAATAATGTTAACAATCATTCATATTACATTTACTTTGTGCCAAGAATATAGGTGCACTTTACATATATTAACTCATATAATCTTTATGACTATTATAAATGGTTGGTACTTTTTCTATCGTCATTTTACAGATGAGGAAAATAAACTACATAGATGTTAAGTAGTTTCCTTCCTGAAATTAATCATTGTTTTAAGTTATTTTCTGTAACAGGCAAAGACTATTCATTGTAAAATACTTCTTTCAAATAGCACAGTCTTTATATGCAACTGCGATGATGCAGACATTCATTTAATACTTGTGGTTATAGCTCTCCTGACATCAGTATTTATGTTTACATGAATAATCAAAAGGAATTTACAAAAAAAATCTTAAAAATACATAGTTTTTAGTAAAAAAATAAATAAAAGGATACAATATCATCAGAAAATATGCTGTTTTTTTAAATTTATGTCGATGACATGTACTAACTTTGAACTTTATTTTTTAGAATTTCCTTTTAGAATTCTCAGAATTTACTTTTAGAATTATATTTCTTCTAATTCTCAATACAGATGTCTTTGAATATAAGTCCTTAGGAGGCCATTACTTTATATAGTCTTTGCTTTGGGTTTTCAATAAACTTAAGAAGTCTTACATAGCAAAATAAAAACTTTCATTCCTTCCTTTAGAAAAAATTCACAGATTTTCATTGTTTCCTTGTCACTCTGATAATTATCTTCAAAATAAAAATTAGGGAGATTGTTTTTAACTTAAAAGAGCATAATCATTGATGCAAACTGCAAAACCACTCTCCCCCGCCCCCATCCCTAGTCTAATGACATGGAAAGCCTAGCCTGACCAGGCAGTGGCGCAGTGGATAGAGCATTGGACTGGGATGCGGAAGACCCAGGTTCAAGACCCTGAGGTCGCCAGCGTGAGTGTGGGCTCATCTGGTTTGAGCAAAGCTCACCAACTTGGACCCAAGGTTGCTGGCTTGAACAAGGGGTCACTCGGTCTGCTGTAGCCCCATGGTTAAGGCACATATGAGAAAGCAATCAATGAATAACTAAGGTGTGGCAACGTGCAACGAAAAACAAATGATTGATGCTTCTCAGTTCTCTCCGTTCCTGCCTGTCTATCCCTTTTTCTGACTCTCTGTCTCTGTAAAAGAAAAAAAAAAAAAAAGACATGGAAAGACTAGATAAGCAATCATCAGTATTGTTCCTTTTAGCCCAAGGAACATTTTCTTACAAGCATAACCAAGCTTTTTTTCTATGTAAATTTACAAGAGCTGAATACCTCCTAAAACTTAATATTATTATTAAACTGTTTCAGCATTTCTGTTTCCAAAAGCTTAATAATGTTTTTGGAGGTGGAAAAAAAATTAAAAATATATCTATTTGGTGAGGTATAAGGTTGAGAAAAGAAGAAGTGAGGGTGTACTTTATGCCACCAACTGAGTATTATGGAGAAAATTATATATATACACACACACATATGTGTAAATATACATATAAATGTATATATGTGTGTGCGCGAGCACATATGTACACACACACACACACACACTGCAGTTGACATAGGCTTCTTGGACATTCATTTCAGGCAGTACTTGCTTTCTGAAAAGCCCAGTTATTAAATGCTAATGTGACAAAAGCATTACCTCTTGACATAGTTTCTTTGTGCATTCAGAATAAAGTTTGACTTTCATCTGACTTTTCAGAGCAAGAGTCTATAGTGGAATAAATCTTCAGTTAACATAGTTTCTACCACCTATTTGGAAAAAGATTCTTATTTTAAAATATATCCAAGGAGAAGATCCTTAATGGTCAGTAGCAAATAGACCTTGGCAGGGCTATCGCAGAGCTATATTGGTGTCTGTCAGGCTCATTACACAAAAGTAAGGTATAATGGTTGGAAGTAAAATATGGCCTCATTTTCAGAGGGTCGACTGAGACAAGTGGACTTAGGGATCAAGAGAGGAACACTTTTATTCCCTTTCAACTGGCTGCATCTGTGTCCAACCAGATATAAAGCCTCCCTTATAAGTCAGGTTGAAAGTTTCTGATCTGTTTAGGAAAGAACATTTGGAAAAAAAAAAAAGAATCACATCAGCTTAATTTGTATAAAAGTCAGGTTATATTAACATAAAAATTCACAGATCTCGTAAACAGAACTTATCAAATTCAAAAAGGCTTAGTATTCTCAAATTTGAATCAAGAGATAACAATTCACTTTGATGTTCATAATTATCAAGCTTTTTATGTGGTAGCTTATGAGATGAGTTTGCACCAAGATTCTAAATAATCCTGTCCCCTGAAATGCCCTTGGAAATGTAGGCGGGTTGACTATGGACTTACATCCAAAATGAAGATGGATGAAGAAAACTTTGAAAATTATTTCATTGTTATTATCCTAGACAGTGTGACTGACAGAAGTTTTTACACTCACCATGGTGAATGTGGGATTGAGTCTAACACACTTGAATATTTATGGTTGAAATGTGTTCTTTTTCTAATTTTAAATATCATTGCAGATCTATAGTTTTTCTTACAAAACTACCGCTAGATTATCATTTAAATTCCCAGCAATCACACATAAAAAACTAATATTATTTTTAACCATTTAGCATAGCTCCTTATATCATTTTCAATTCACTTGAATAGAGGAAAATTATCATTGTAATTTAAATGGATTCAGATGTAAGCAATTCCTATTTTAAAATGTATTTTTAAAAAGCCTCTGACTTTCACCTGGCTTTGTCATAATAGATATTTTCAATAAAAATTATTGTTTTCCAATTTGCATTGGTTAATCACTACCTTTAGAAAATAGTTATTGTGCCTTATATATTATAAGAATCATACAGTGGCATAAAAAATAAAAGATCTTGTAATGTAGCTAGTGGAAAAATAATGTATAAATACTTAAAGAGGTACACTATTATACAAGCCAACATCTATACCAGGGGTCCACAAACTACGGACCGCGGGCCACATGTGGCCCCCTGAGGCCATTTATTCGCCCCCCGCTGCACTTCCGGAAGGGGCACCTCTTTCATTGGTGGTCAATGAAAGGAGCACATTGACCATCTTATTAGCCAAAAGCAGGCCCATAGTTCCCATTGAAATACTGGTCAGTTTCTTGATTTAAATTTACTTGTTTTTTATTTTAAATATTGTATTTGTTCCCGTTTTGTTTTTTTACTTTAAAATAAGATATGTGCAGTGTGCATAGGGATTTGTTTATAGTTTTTTTTTATAGTCCAGCCCTCCAATGGTCTGAGGGCCAGTGAACTGGCCCCCTGTGTAAAAAGTTTGGGGACCCCTGATCTATACTATAGATAGTAAATGTCAAATAAATGTCATACCTCATCAGAAGGAAAGCAGATTAACCCTCCCTTTTGAAATGATATAATTAAGAAAGTCTTCCCAAAACTAGTGAGATTGAATTTGTCCCTTAAAGAACAGAAAATGGTCTGATAAGCAGAGATATAAAATAGTGGGTGCCCCCAGACTGACAGAATAGCTTGATTATAGATGTTATTTAGATCAGAGGAAATGATATCGTAACAAAAGAGCAGATATCTCAATGACAACACAATAAAGCTTTATTACTCCTATCAAGTCTGATGCAAGTCATGCTACCTTCCTCCACATGATAGCTGTGATATCTGGACCCGATGACTCACAGGTCATTGAGAAGACTTGGCAATGGCTTAGCATGACTGCAGCAGAAGCTGAGACAAGTCAGGGATGCACATGGATAGCTGATGCCCCATAATGCTCTCTTAAATAGATGGGCTTTTTAAAGGATAAATACATAGAAGGGAACAGAAAAGAAACATGGATATCAGATGCAGCGTGCTTTGAATATCAGGCTGAGCATTCATTTTATCTCATACATAACTGTTACAGGTTGCAGACACTAAGCCTGAAATCTGACCATCCATGAGACACAATAAAGAAGAAAACTGTGAATAGAAATAAAAGGATAATATACCAGCCACCAAAGATGAGAATAAACAAGATTTTATAGACAAATACATAAATGTTGGTTCCTTATAACAAAATTTGTATATTTAGTTGAATTCCTCTAACCCTCACCTGACCCCAGCCCTGGTTTATAACTTATATTCAAAATTTATAAATTGAGCAGCAAATATGTGTGAGACACTAGGTTCTCATGATGTTCTAGTGAACAAAACAGAAAAAGTCCTGGCCCATATGTAGCTTACATTTGGCCAGGGAGAAATAGTTTGATGTTTACATTCTTAAACTCTGAACAGGTCCAAGGAATCAGTATTTGCATATTTTTGTATTTTTCCAAAGTAAGAAGCAGAGGAGAAGCAGACAGACAGAATCCCGCATGTGCCCTACCGGGATCCACCTGGCATGCCCACCAGGGGGTGATGCTTAGCCCATCTGGGGTGTTGCTTTGCTGCAATTGGAGCCATTCTAGCACCTGAGGTGGAGGCCATGGAAGCCATCCTCAGCAACCAGGCCAACGTTGCTCCAATGGAGATGGATCCTTGGCTGCAGGCGGGAAAGTGAGAGATAAAAAAGAGAAGGGGAAGGGTGGAAAAGCAGATGGGTACTTCTCCTGTGTGCCTTGGCCGAGAATTGAACCCGAGACTTTTGCACACCAGGCCAACGCTATACCGCTGAGCCAACCAGCCAGGGACAGGAGTAAGTGTTTGATGGGTAGCTTAACACTTAACTAAATGCCTCAAGCACATTAAACCACGTTATCCAGGGGCAGTACATCCCTTAACCCTTATATCCACATCTAGTCCTTTAACAAGCAGTAGTCTATAGCACAGATCATTGAGCTGGTGGAGAAAGGGAGTCTTTTGTTTTTAAAACACTGAGCTGCTAGGATTCAATGTTCCTAAACACACTTACCAGGGTCTAGCCAGAGCTGCATCTTCTATAAGTACGATAAAAACTCAAAGTATCTCAACCCCACTTATCTACCAAATATTTTATATTTAGCAGCCTTTAAATACTAGTACACCAATATCAATAAAGTAGTCTACTCCTTAGACAATTTAAATAGCCTTCGGTATTTCTTATGCACTTTTAATGCCTGTTCCTACTATAGTTCTTAATGTATTGTTTTTTTAATGTTATAATTTTATGGTTCTCTTCTTCTATATGTTTATTCAAAGCAGTTCTCACTTTTATGTTATCTATGTTACTTAACAAAATATCTTTATAAATTATGAAAAATGTCTACTGAATTTTATTTTATCATACCAGGAAAATAGTTTACAAAGATAAAATGTTTTACCACCGAACTTATAACTGTTCTCAGAGGTTGTTAGAAATTATCTAATGCCTCTTGAAACAATCTCAGCCCAAAAATAAACTTCTGGTCGTGTGTTTCCAAGGGCTTATTTTCTGCACACAATTGTCCTTAAATCTCTGAGGTACAGCAGTTATTGATCTCCTATGAATCCCTGGTGGAGAAAATAAATGAGATAGGAGAAAGAAACTCTTTTTTGTAACTGTGGTTAAAAAAAAAAAAGAGGTCACAAGGCCTCTTTAAGACCTCTGGTCTCTTTGGATGTTGCTGGGTAAATATTAGGGTCACACAAGCTATCACCATGTCCCCCATCTAATGTGAGAAGAGAGCCAGATACCCAAATAAAGAAAAAGACCTGACTAGAAACTTGATGGTGAGATCACAAACAACTAAAGATTTCCAGTTCAAAACATGAGACTTAGAGGGATAAAGTGTGCACGAGGAAGAATGATGCAGCGTTTGGTAAATAGATGCCTGCTAAATTTAGTTTTAAAATACTATAAAAATCTGTATTTCACAAAGACAGTAAGTTGTCTCTCATCAAATGTATAAGTGATCTCAGAAGATACACCAGTAGTTCTCAAAAAAGGAAAGATCAGAATTCCTTTTAAATTCAAATGCTGGATGCCTTGACATTATAGTTATCAGACGCCTTGGGTAAAATGTCACATGGAAGTTTTTAAAAATATAACAAATTCTGTTATTTAAAAACAGAAAAACAATCACCTCCCAACACATATACCAGCCCCCAGACATACCTTTATGCAGTTAAAAACGTTACAGTAAAGAAAGAGCTCACAATAAATAAAGTAAAATAGGAGGTTCAGAGTTGAAATAAAAGTGGCTCAGAGTTGGCCTCTAGACTCAGATTGACCCAGACTCCAGTCGCATTTCTACTGCATGGAGTTGTATGAACTGGGTCAAGTTACTTAAACTTTCTGAGACTGATTTTTTTATATCTTTAAAATAATAGTAGCATCATTATTATTATGAGCATTAAATCAGAAAAAAATTAAAACTCAGAATACAATCCTTGCCTTACAGCAATGCTTAGTAAGCATTAGCAATCAATACAAAGAAGAGTGATGAATATAAATAAAATCAATTCTGATAGCAGGGTCAGGATTTTATCAAGGAAGGTCAACAGTAAAGGTAAGGAAAGCTAACAAAGAATGAACATATTAAAGGTGTCAAGAGGCTTTCGGATATACAGATGAGACCAGTCCGGGTTCCACATGAGAAGAATCTTCCTATTTTTCACCACTGTAACTAATACTCTTAGAAAGTATTTAGAAAATATTTGTTAAAAATAAAATAATGGGCACAAAGAGTAAAACACAGGAAATATAGTCAATAAAATTGAATTGTAATAACTGTATATGATGTCAGATATATACCAGACTTGTCAGTTTGATCACTTTATAAATTACATAAATGTTTAATTACTGTGTTATACCCATGAAATCAATATAATATTGTATTTACTCCTTTAATTACTGTGGAACATTTGTTATAATTGATAAACCAATATTGATACAATATTATTAACTGAAGTTCATAATTTAAAATTTCTACTGCAATTTTACATTATAACTGTAATTTAAATTTAAACAAATTAAGTTTAAAGATAAAATAAAATCTCAGACCTCAAACAGCCAAAACAATATTTAAGGAGCACAAAGACAAAACGCTGACGCTATCTATCTTCGCTACTTATTAGTAAAGCTACAGTAATTAAGACAATGTAGTATTGGCAAATGAAGAAGCAAATAGATCAATGAAGAACAGAGGTTCAGAAAGAGAACCACAAAATATAGTCTACTGATCTTTGACAAAGGAACAAAGGCAATTCAATGGAGAAAAGGTAAACATTTCAATAAACTGTGCTGGAACAACTGGATGTACACATGCAAAAAAAAATAAATGTACACATAGACATGGCTATTTTCACAAAAATTAATACAAACTAAATCAGACTTGAATGTAAAACAGAAATAGAACTTCTAGACAAAATATAGGAGAAAATCTAAGTGATATTTTATTTGGTGGTAACTTTATACGTAACCTCAAAAGTATAATCCATGAAAAAAAAATGACAAATTTCATTAAAAGGAAAATATTCTGCTTTGTGAATAGGAAGAGAATGGAAAGAAAGGCTATAGACTGGGAGAAAATCTTTGCACTAGACAAATATGACAAAGGTCTGTATCTGAAATATAAAAAAGAACTTTTAAAACTCAACAGGAAAATAAACAGTTCCATTTTAAATATAATAAACATACATCTAAACAAAGAAAACATAAAGAGCAAATAATCATATGAAATTATGCTCAACATTATATGTCATCAGGTAATTTGAGGTAAATAATGAGCTACTACTACACATCTATTAGCATGACTAGTTTCCAAAATTCTGACAATACTAAATACTGGGGAGGATGTGAAGCAACAGGAACTCTCATTCATTGTTGATGAGAATGCAAAAGTTTAGCCACTTTGGAAGACAGTTTGGTAGTTTTTTTCAAAACTAAATATTCTTACTATAAAACCCTATAATCATGGTCCTGGGTATTTTCACAAATAAACTGAAAACTTATATTACACAAAACCTGCACATGAGTATTTATATCAGCTTTAATAATAACTGAGTCATGTCAGACAACCAAAATTGTCCTTTTGTAGGTGATGGATGAGTAAACTGTGGTACATTCAGACAGTGGGATAAAAGGAAATCAGCTATCAAGCCACAAAAAGACATGGGGAAACCTTAAAAGCTAAATGGCAGAAGCCAATCTTAAAAATGGACATACCATATAATTCTAACTATATGACATTATAGAAAAACCAGAACTGTAGAGATAGTAAAAGGGTCAGTAGTTAGCAGTGAAGGGTTTGGGGGAGGGAGGCATGAATAGGTGGGGCACAAAGGAGTTTAGGGCAGTGAAATTGTTCTGTATGGTATAGTTAAGGTAGATACACATCATTACATATTATATACAATCTCATAGAATACATAACCCAAAGAATTAAGGTAAACTATGGACTTCAGCTAATAATAATGTATCAATATTGGTTTTGCAATTATAACAAATGTTCCACAGTAATTAAAGAAGTAAATATAAGGGGGAACTTGGGGGGAGTGGAGGGAAGAAAGCCATGTGTGAACCCCCTACATTTTCTAATCAATTTTTCTGTAAATGTAATTTTTTTCTTTTAAAAAACTCCTATTAATATAAAAAATGTTCTAAGTTGAAATATGGCACGTCCTACCTTTGAGCACCTAACAATGACACACATTTTATCTGAGACAATTTCGAATGCAAAACAGAAATCTGAATTAACAATATAGAGGTCCAATACTATCAATTTGTTGTGCAATAAGAGCATCATCAGAACCCTTCTCTTTGACTGAGTTGAAATAAAAAGGGAAAAATCAGTCACAGAGCCATGCATATCACAGGGAATTACTGGGCACTGGCCAGAATAAGGGCTGCTGTCTGTCATTAAGACATATCAGATAAACAACAAGTTCATCTCTAGAATTTAGCCAATATATCTATACTCTTCATGTTTATGCTCTTCATATTCTCTATATAAGGTTTAATGAAGCAAAAACAAATCTTTAAATTATTTTTGATTATTTGGATCAATGTTCTGTGTGTATTCTTAATTAAAAGATAATTGCATTATAGCAGTTATCACATAAATATTCATAACAAAGATTTCTTAAATGCTTTTGCCTTGAAGTTATTCACTACCATAGAATGTAAAGGGAATTATTAAAACAGTCATGAGACACAGTGCTATATTTAAAAAACAGAAATTATGCTATTTCCAAAACACTATAAATTTCACTGTTTTTGAAGGTTTTATGTTCTAATTTGGAAATATATAACTTCTTTCTTTGGTTTTTACAGAGACTACAGAAGACCTAATTACAAATTTATAACTGAAATAACTAACAAAAGATGGTGTATTAAATAGTTGCATGTAATATTTTCATAACCAAATGCTCTACTGAACTGAAGTAATGTCAGAATTTGCATTTCTGTAGTGGAGAGTTAAACTTAATTTTGATTGTTTCTTGGTTCTGAATTCTCTTAAGAAAAGCCTGTGTTATGTTTATGGATGTACAGAATGGGACAAAAATAATTCACAGTTGTGAATAAATAAAACAGAGCTTATTCTTGTATTATTATTTATTAATTATTAAATTATTTCCCATACAATCAACTGTAAACTTACTTTTGCCCCACCCTGCAGTCTCTTTCACACATCCTTAGCACACACAGAATACCAAGTTATCTGGGAATTCAGTATGCTTCAAGGTTGACTGAGTCCTCTGTGGGAGCCAGAATTGTAATAAAAGTCACTTCAGCTATTCTAATTGTTTATTTGTCTTCCTATGTAAGGCAATTCATATTGATTTTCTCTGAGGTACAGTTTTCATAAAATGTCTGTAAGTTTTATGCTTATTAGCATATATTTTTCAACAAGGTAATATATACTTATAAATAGTTGCTCAAACAAACATTAAAAAGACTGAACACTTTTTGCCATATCTTTTTTGCATTTTTTAAATTTATTTTTTCTTCTTTTCCAAGTGAGAGGAAGGTAGATAGAGAAATAGACTCCTTCATGCGCCCTGACCAGGATCCACCCAGCAACCCTTGTCTGAGGATCAATGTTCTGCCTATCTGGGGCTATACTCACAATTGAGCTATTTTTAGCACTTGAGGCAGAGGCTCCACAGAGCCATCCCAGGGCCCAGCACAGTGTTCTCCAACCGATCAAGCCATGGCTGTGGGAGAGGAAGAAAGAGAGAGAGAGAGAGAAAGGGGAAGAAGGAGTGATGGATGAAGGTCATTTCTCCTGTATGCCCCACCAGAAATCAAACCGAGAACATCCACTCACCTGCTGACGTTCTACCACTGAGCCGACCAGCCAGGGCTCATCTTTCTTCCATTTTCATTAACCTGAGTTTTCACCTGATTCAGGATGAGGGAGATGACTAAATTCAACACAGTGCCTGCTCATTAAGGGTATGGATGATATGTATAATAAATATGAACTTAAAATGGTTGATGTGACTATATTTTAGTGAAGACAACAGTTTTGTGAAGACAACAATTTTATAAAGATAATGACAAATGTGACTGTATTCTTTAAGAAAACTACACATTGTGAGTGTGACTATGGCAACTAATTAAGGGTTCTCTGTCTGGTCAATATAAACTCTAGAGAGAATAAGTTGGCCTAGAGCTGGATTAGAAACTATTTCAGGTGGCAATTTCCTTGGGGTTATGAAACATCACTGGCATTCTAAAATGCTACTAAAATAATAATAATTGCTAATTCCTGGAGAGAACTAACTCTGTACCAGAATTTTATAAGCACTTTACCTAAAATAAATCATCGCATCATTACAACAGCTCCATAAATAAGTACTGTAATATCCATTTTATATTTGAAGACAATGAAACACAGATACAGTGGTACACTGATAAGTGTTTAACAAACTGCTGAGTGGAGGAATAAAATATAGTAATTTGTAATGTTTGCCAAACGCCATCATCATATAAACAAGCCCATAATATTCGTCATTGATTTCAAGCTACCAATATGACATCATTGATGTGGAGTTTGAAGAGATGCACAGTAGCATGCCATCGTACAGTTTATACTAGTCAGTCGCCAGTTCAAAACCCTGGGCTTGCCTGGTCAAGGCACATATGGGAGTTGATGCTTCCAGCTCCTCTCCCCCCTTCTCTCTCTCTGTCTCTCCTCTCTCTCTGTCTCTCCTTCTCCTCTCTAAAATGAATAAAAATAATAATAATAACATCAGTTTATACTAGTCAGATTGGTAGATATGTGTATTTATATCTGAAGATGTAAATAACAGTGTAAATGGTAAAATAATTAGTAAGTGATGATTTTTTAGTATTTACAAATTTTATTTTTAATATAAATTATAATTTGTTAATTTAAATAACTTAATTTTTAATTATAACTCTACTTAGCAACTGGCTTACAAAATTGCTGAAATTTTAACAATTATCATAGGTTAGTATGGGTTGGTTCTAAACTGGGCAAAAAGGTTAAAGAAACTTGTTCAAAGAGAACATGTAAATAATATGAAGTATATACCTGTATTATGCTCACAAAAACCCAAGGAGATATATATTATTATCCTCATTTTATAAATGATAAAACTGAGTTATGAAAAGTTCAACAGCAAGACCATGACACTAATGTTATTGAAACTCATTAAAGTTCCAGAGTCTCTGCTCTAAATCACTACAATAAAAATCTCAGTATGTAGCTAATTCACCAAGAGAATGTAAAATCCGAGGACAAAAATTTCTCCACTTAATTCTAAAGTAGAGCACCTAATTTATTCATTGAAAAAAAATTGAAAAAAAAATCAAATAACTGATATTTTAACCTCAATGTTCTCTCAAAATGTTTTCATAAATATTCATTGAATTGGGCCATCTGATTACAAAAATAATATCAGCTTGTCCTTGTTTCATATCTCACAAAACTGAAAACTAAGATAAAAAGTGACTCAATCAAGTTGTAGGTAGAAAATGTAAGGCCAAGATTAAGCTCTGGATTAATTTAATAAATGTCAATTCCATAAAAAGAACTGCTCAATTCTATAACTCTGTGTGTTTCAAGCCTGGAGAAATAGAATAGTATAATATAATAACAGAGATCCAGATAATTCTTTGATGTAGCAGGCCCATGGCAAGAAATGTTCTGTTATTGGGAATGCAACAAAACAAGGCAGCAAAGGAGAGAATCCCATCGCTTACTACCACCTGAATTCTTCTATCAGTCTGCTTCAGGTGCCACATCTTCATGAGCCGCTGAGAGTCTGGCCTTATTTCCTTACTTTCAACCCCTTTACTCACCTCTACTTACCACCAACCTAATCCTCAGAGTAATATGACACCCTTTTAATAACAGAATCAATAAAAAAACAGTTTAATATTCTACAATTTAGTGTATCTGTTTTTATTATTTGACCCAAAACATCAGTTTCTTTTGTCCATCATCTAAATTCCACTTTAACTTAATTAGAAAACAAAAATCTCTAAATCTCCCTAAAATATAAGAATTTGATATGCATAACCAATTGCAAGTAATAAGGTCTCATGAAAACCTTAAATGCATCTTATTTTTCTCCTACTAAGAAAGACATCGTGTGACAAAATCTTTATTTAGTTAAGAATGTACAAAAAGGAAATCAGAGAAATGGTGTAATGAGGAGTACTTCTGATCTCTCCCCTTAAAATTTCATTATATTGAACAACTATACTGCAGTGAAGGAACCCCAGCTGAGCTTCCAACTGCACCTAAAAGATCCATGCAATGACTGGACTGAAGGTGGGACAGGTTGAAAAGGGGGAGTAGAAGATAAAATGCTTTTGTGGTAGAATCTGGAGAGGAGAGAAGGCAGAGGACTGAATTTTTCTTTCTCCTTGCTTGACTCAGAGAGAGAGTTTTATTCTGAGCCAGGAGAGGCAGAGAAACTGAAAGGCAGAGAGGAAGGAGCTGAACTAAGGTGGGTGCAACCAGGTGTAGGGTGACTGAAGATTGCACATGTCGCTTGGCTTGTGATCAACCAGCATGGGGGCATGCTCAGCCTGCAGCACTCACTCAATGGGTGTGTGCTGGGCCCAAAGTGCTTGGCTCTTGTGGCATGTAGCATGCCCTCCATTGGTGCACACTGGGCCCACAGTGCCTGGTTCACTGGCATGGTGCACACTCCACCAGTGAATGCTTAGTCCACAGAGATTGGCCCACATGGCACTGAGCACACTAGGCCCACAGCACTCAAGTGCACTCACCACAGCCAGTGCTATATCAATGACCCATGATCTGTGTACACTATCAGTAAAAACCAAAGTGTTTGTCTTCAGACATGCAGATCTCACCTCCCTCCTCACACTGTACAAAGAGGGATGGTGGCAGGCTCCCTCACAGCTGATTCTCTGAGGCTACTCTCTCCTGAGAGGCAGAAGTGCTCTGTGTCTGATCTCGTGGTCTGCTGAGATGTGGGGAAGAATGCCTGGAAACCTGAAACTGCCACTGCTAAAGCCATAAAGCTGAAACTGTAAAGTCCTCATAACATGCTCCAATCACTAACATGACTACAGCCCTGTCTATATCACCACAGCAGCAAAGTTTTGCCCAAGAATTTAACAAAGCCAAAACTTGTAGTACAGCAACATTTATTAGGAAAAAAAAATGTTTCTTTTAGGGTTCTAACAATACCACTCTCAAATGCCATCAAGGGAAAAGAAATCAAACATCATGGATATACAAGACAGAAATGTAGTTTAGAAAGATAATGAAAAATCTCCAGAAAATATATCAATTATATGGAAACCTTAGAATTAAATGATAGTGAATTTAAAATTGAAGTTCTAAAAAAACTCAATGAATTTTGAGAAAACACTGATTGGCAATTTAATGAGCTCACAAAGAAACAAAAAGAGTACTTTACCAAGGAGACTGAAACTTTAAAAAAGAACTAAACAGAGATAAAGAACTCAATACATGAATTAAAAATGGGGTAACAAGTTTAGCTAATAGAACAGGCCAAATAGAAGAGAGAATCAGTGACAACATAGGCAACCAGAGATACAGAGAAAAGAAGAGAGAGACACACAAATTAAAAAAAATAAGAGAGCTCTATAAGAACTAACTCCATCAGAAAGAGCAACATAAGAATAATGGGTATATAAGAAGAACAGAGGGGGAAAAATGGAAAACCTATCTAAACAAATAATTGATAAGAACTTCCCAAGCCTGTAGAGTTAGAACCTTGAATCCAAGAAGCAAAGAGAACACCAAGCAAAGAGAACACCAAGTTACCTCAACCCAAACAGACTTCCTTCAAGGCATATTTTAATAAAACTGCCACAAATCAATGACAAAGAAATAATCCTCAAGGCAGGTAGGGAAAAGAAGACTATAACATCTAAGGGAAGGCCCATTAGTTTATCATCAGATTTCTCAGAAGAAACCCTATAAGCTAGAATAGAGTGGGCCTCAACATTTAAAATATTGAAAGAGATTAATTACCAGCCAAGAGTACTATATCCGTCAAAGATATCTTTCAAATATTAAGGGGAAATAAAAACATTTACAGACATAAAGAAGCTGAGAAAATATATCACCAGAAAATCCTGACTCTATAAAATACTAAAGGGGGTTATTTGACCAGATACAAAGAACAAAACAAAACTACAAAGAAAAGCTGCACCAAGATCACAATAAAAACAAAGATAATATGTGACAACAATAACATAAAAGGGGAGAGTATAAAGATCTGCAGTAGCAAAGGAAAATGGAGCACAGAAGCACTCATATGATAACTCTTGTACATATGATATTTTTTTTCTAATAACCTAAAGGTAACCATCCACAAAAATGCCACTACTGAAACAGGTAGCTTAGAAAAAGAAAAAGTATGGAATACCACTAAACAAAAACAACCAAACGAAAAACAAAAAAGAAGAACCAAACAAGAAATAGAGCTATCAAAAAAACAAACATAATAATACTCCATTAACATCATGGTATAAATCTTCCAGATAGAAAATTAACAAAGAAACAGCAACCTTAAATGACACACTAGATCAACTGGATTTAATAGATATTTTCAGAACTTTTCGTCTCCATGCAGTAGAATATACATTCTTTTCAAGTGCTCATGGTACATATGGTACATTCTGTAGAATAGAACACATATTAGGACACAAAATGAGTCTCAATAAATTAAACAAGATTGAAATCATATCAAACATCCTCTGTGATCACAATGGCATGAAACTAGAAATCAACAACAATAGAAAAACTGAAAAACACGCAAACACTTGGAAACTGAACAGCATGTTATTAAATAACAAATAATTAACAATAAGATCAAGAAAGAAATAAAAAAAATTCCTTGAAACATTTGAAAATAAGCATACAACAACTCAAAATATATGGGGCACAGCAAAAGCAGTCCTGAGAGGAAAGTTCACAGCAGTATAAGCATACCTTAAGAAGCAAGAAAAAGCTCAAATAAATAACTTAACCCTGCACTTAAAAGAACTAGAGAAAGAACAACAAATAAAGCCCAGAGGAAGTAGAAGGAAGGAAATAATAAAGATCAGAATAGAAATAAATGACATAGAGGCTAAAGAAAAAATACAGAAGATGAATGAAACCAAGAGCTGGTTCTTTGAAAAGGTAAATAAGATTGATGAACCTTTCGTGAGATGCACCAAGAAAAAAAGAGAGAAGACTCAAATAAATATAATTAAAAATGAAAGTGGAGAGTAACAACTGACACCACAGAAATACAAAGGATTGTAAGAAAATATTATGCAGCTCTGTATGCCAAAAAACTGGACAACCTAAGTGAAATATTCCTCGAAACATATAGTTTTTCAAAACTCAATCTGGACAAATCAGAAAACCTAAACAGACCAATTACAACAAATGAAATTAAAGCAGTTATCAAAAAACTCCCAACAAACAAAAATCCTTGACAAGATGGCTTCACAGGTAAACTTTACCAAATATTCAAAGAATAACTAGCACCTATCCATTTCAAGCTATGTCAAAAAATTCAAGAGGAGAGAAGACATTCAAACTCCTTTTATAAGGCAAGCATAATCCTCATTCCAAAACCAGGTAAAGACACCACAAAGAAAAAAAAAACTATAGGCCAATATCCCTGATGAACCTAGATGCCAAAATTCTCAAACAAACTATTAGCAAACCAGATCCAACAATACATGAAAAAAATTTACATTATGACTAAGTGGGTTTTATTCTAGGGAAGCAAGGCTGGTACAATATTTGCGAATCAATCAATGTGACTCATCACATAAACACAAGGAAAGATAAAAACTATATGATAATATTAATAGATGCAGAAAAAGCATTTGAAAAAATCTAGCATCCATTTATGATCAAAACTCTCAGCAAAGTGGGAATACAGGGAACAGACCTCAACATGATAAAGGCCATCTACAATAAACCCACAGCCAACATCATACTCAATGAGCAAAAATTAAAAGAAATCCCCTTAAGATCAGAAACAAGACAAGGGGGCCCCTTTTCACCACTCCTATTCAATATAGTTCTGAAAGTCCTAGCTACAGCAATCAGGCAAAAAGAAGAAATAAAAGGCATCCAAATTGGAATAGAAGAAGTAAAACTATCATTGTTTGCTGATGACATGATACTGTACATAGAAAACCTTAAAGTCTCAGTCAGAAATCTACTAGACCTAATAAACAAATTTGGCATGGTGGCAGAATATAAAATTAATATTCAGAAATCAGTGGTATCTTTATATACTGACAATAAACTGTCTGAAAAAAACTAAAAAATTCCCTTAACTATTGCAACAACAACAAAAAATAAAGTGTCTAGGAGTAAAATTAACCAAGAAGGTAAAAGACTTGTACTCAGAGAAAAGTAAAACATTAATAAAAGAAATCAAGGAGGATACAAACAAGTGTAAGCATATACAGTGTTCATGGATAAGAAGAATAAACATCATTAAAATGTCTATATTACCCAAAGCAATCTAGAAATTCAATGCAATTTTTATTAATATATCAATGGCATACTTCAAAGATATAGAACAAATACTCTAAAAATATATATGGAACCAAAAAAGGACACAAATAACCTCAGCAATCTTGAAAAAGAAGAATAAAGTGGGAGGTATCACACTTTCTGATATTAAGTTATACAACAAGGCCATTTTACTCAAAACAGCTTGGTACTGGCATAAGAACAGGCATATAGATCAATGGAACAGAACAGAGAACCCAGAAATAAACCCACACCTTTATGGCCAGTTGATATTTGACAAAGGAGGTAAAAGCATACAATGGAGTAAAGATTGTCTCTTTAACAAATGGTGTGGGAAAAACTGGACAGGTCCATGGAAAGAAATGTAACTAGACCACCAACTTCCACAATACACAAAAATAAACTCAAAATGGATAAAAGACTTAAATGTAAGCCATAAAACCTTAAATGTTTTGGAAGAAAACATAGGAAATAAACTCTCTGACATCACTTGTAGCAATATCTTTGGTGATTTATCTCTGCGAACGGGTAAAATAAAGGACAAGATAAACAAATGCAATTATATCAAGCAAAAAAGCTTTTGTGCAGCAAAAGACAATATAAACAAAATAAAAAGACAACCTACACAATGGGAAAACATATTCGACAATACATCTGATAAGGGGTTAATAACCAAAATTTATAAAGAACTTGTAAAACTCAACACCAGAAAGGTAAACAATCCTATTAAAAAATGAGAAAAAGAGCCTGAACAGGTGGTGGCACAATGGATAGAGCATTGGGCTGGGATGCGGAGGACCCAGATTTGAGACCCCCAAGGTCGCCAGCTTGAGCGCGGGCTCATCTGGTTTGAGCAAGGCTCACCAGCTTGATCCCAAGGTTGCTGGCTCAAGCAAAGGGTCACTCAGTCTGCTGTAGCCCCCCGGTCAAGGCACATATGAGAAATCCATTAATGAACTAAGGAACTGCAACAAAGAATTGATGCTTCTCATCTCTCTCCCTTTCCGTCTGTCTGTTCCTATCTTTCCCGCTCTCTGACTCTCTGTCTCTGCCACACATACACACACACACACACACACACACACACACACAAAATGTGAAAAAGAACTGAACAGACACTTCTTCAAAGAGGACATACAGATGGCCAACAGGCATGTGAAAAATGTTCAACCTCACTAATCATTAGAGAAATGCAAATTAAAACCACAATGATATACCACCTTACACCTGTCAGAATGGCGCTCACTAACAAAACAATACACAATAAGTGCTGGCGAGGGTGTGGAGAAAAGGGAACCCTCCTACACTGCTGGTGGGAGTTCAGAATTGTGCAGCCACTGTGGAGAAGAGTATGGGGTTTCCTCAAAAAATAAGAAGTGAAACTACCTTATGACCCAGCTATCTCACTTTTAGAAATATATTCTAAGAATACCAAGTCACTGATTCAAAAGAAGATATGCACCCCTATGCTTAATGCAGCATTGTTTACGATAGCCAAGATCTGAAAATAGCCCACGTGTCCATCAGTGGTTGAGTGGATAAAAAAAACTGTGGTAAATATACACAATGGAATTCTATGTGGCCATGAAAAAAGAAGGAAACCTTACCTTTTGTGACAGCATGGATTGACCTGGAGACTATTAAGCTAAGTGAAATCAACCAGGCAGAGGTAGACAAATATCATCTGATATCACTTATTTGTGGAATCTAATGAACAAAGTAAACTAAGGAATGGAATAGAGGCAGAGGTGGGATCACAGGGACAGAAAGACAGCGTTTAGAGAAGGTAAAGGAATTTGTGAAATTATATATAATATATATGACACAGATATATAGATAGCAGGACAGCAAATCCTAGAGGGAAGGGAGGAGGGTATTTAGGAAAGGGGGCAAAGGGGACATAAAGGGGGACACGGGGGTGGGAGGTAAGGGAGTTATGTTTGGTGGGACACTTGAATCCATGTAAACACATTAAATGAAAATTAATATAAAAAACAATACATAAAATGGTTCTAGAAAATCCTCAAGTGTCAATAATTACCTTAATTGTAAACGGATTGAACTCACCAGTGAAGAGACACATAGTAGACTGAATGAAAAAACAAAATCCAATCATATGCTGACTTCAAGAGACACATCTGAGATGCAAAGCAAAAGTATATTGAAAGTGAAAGGTTAAAGAATAATTCTCCAAACAATTAATACCCAAAGAAAAGCAGATATAGCCACACTCATATCTGACGACGCTAACTTCAAGACAGCAAAGTTAACCAGAGACAAAGATGCGCATTTCATAATGGTAAAGGGGACATTGTATCAGGGAGACATAAAACTTTTTAACACGTGCACCAAACCAGAGAGTACCAAAATATATGACATCTACTAACTGATTTAAAATTAGAAACAGACAAAAACACATTTATACTTGGAGTTTTCAATACACTATTGATGGCACTAGATCGATCATCCAAACAGAAAATCAATAAAGAAAAATTGGCCTTAAATGACACACAAGACCAAATGGACATAATACACATTTACAAGACATTTCATTCCAAAACTTCAGAGCACATTTTTCTCCAGTGTACATGGAACATTCTCAAGAATAGACCATATGTTGGGCCACAAAACTAACATCAACAAATTCATAAGATGGAAATTATACCAAGCATATTCTCTGACCATAAGACTTTAAAATTAGAAATCAATTGCAGAAAAAGGAGGTAAAGAAACCCACAATTAAGTGTAAAATAACAAGATACTTGTAAAAAATTACTGTGTCAAAGAAGAAATAAAAGCAAAGATAAAAAATGTATACAGACTAACAAAAATGACAGTACATCATATCAAAATTTCTGGAATGCAGTGAAAACAGTAATATGAGTGAAGTTTATATTATTACAAGCTTATATCAAGAAATAAGAGCCTGACCAAGCAGTGGCACAGTGGATAGAGCTTCGGACTGGGATGCGGAGGACCCAGGTTCGAGACTCCTGAGATCACCAGCTTGAGCATATCTGGTTTGAACAAAGCTCACCAGCTTGGACCCAAGGTTGCTGGCTTGAGCAAGGGGTTACTCATTCTGCTGTAGCCCCATGGTCAAGGCACATATGAGAAAGCAATCAATGAATAACTAAGGTGTTGGTTGCAACAAAAATCTGATAATTGATACTTCTCATCTCTCTCCGTTCCTGTCTGTCTGTTCCTATCTATCCCTCTCTCTGACTCTCTCTGTCTCTGTAAAAAAAAAACAACAAAAAAACAAAAAAAAAACAGAAAGAAAAAGAAACAAGAGAGATCCTAAGTAAACAACATCACATGTTAAGGACTAGAAAAAGAATATAGGCAACAGCAAAATAGCAGAAGAAAGAAAATAGTAAAAACTAGAGCAGAAATAAATGAAATGAAATCAGAAAAACTATAGAAAAAAGTAATACAACAAAGAGCTGGTTCTTTGGAAAGATCAATAAAATTGATAAATACCTGGTGAGACTCACCAAGGCAAAAAGAAAAAGGGCTCATACAAACAAAATCTGAAATGAAAGAAGAGAAATTACCACAGATATCATAGATATACAAAAGTTGATTGTAGAATACTCTACTATAAAAAATTATATGCCACCAAATTCAACAATCTGGAAAAAATAAATTCCTAGAACTATACAATCTTTCTACACTGAATCATGAAGAAGTGGAAAGCATAAATAGAACCATAAGCAGAGAGGAAATAGAAATAACTATCAAAAACCTTCCAAAAATAAAAATCCAGGACCAGACACCTACACAAGTGAATTCTACCAAACAATCCTAGAAAAGTTGGTTACTATCCTTCTCAAAGTCTTCCAAACAATAGAAAAAGCAATAATTTCTAACATTTTATGAGACCAACATTACCCTCTACCAAAATCTATCAAGGACATTACAAAAAAAGAAAACTATAAACCAATATCTCTAATGAATACAGATGCAAAAATCCTAAAAAAAAAAAAAAATACTAGCGAATCAAATATAATATATTAAAAAAATAAAACATTGCAATCAAGTCAGATTGATTCCAGGAGCAAAAGGATGATTCAACATATGTAAATCGATTAGTATTATATACCATATCCACAAAACAAAGAAGAAAAATCATATGATTCTATCACTAGACATAGAGAAGGCATTCAATAAGATACAACATCCCTTTATGTTTAAAACACTCAATAAAATGGGTATAGTAGGAAAATACCTCAATATAATAAAGACCATACATTACTAATCATCAGATAATATAATACTAAATGGGGAAAACTGAATACTTTTCCTCTAAAATCAGAAATAAAACATGGCTGCCTATTCTCTCTGTTTCTATTCAACATAGTGTTGGAAGTTTTAGCCAGAGCATTTAGACAACAGAATGAAAGAAAAGTGTTCTGATTGGGAAAAAAAATGTAAACATTTTACTTTTTGCAGATAACATGATCCTGTATATAGAAAACCCCAAAGATTCTACAGAAAGACTAATAGAAACAATAATCCAATACAGTAAGGTGACAGAATACAAAATCAATATACAAAAGTCTATTGCTTTCAAATATGCCAACAATAAAACTTCAGAAAATGAACTAAAAAAATAATATCTTTTACAATTGCAACATCAATAAAATAAAATACCTAGGAATAAACTTAACAAAGAATATAAAAAAAAAATCTATATACTGAAAACTACTAAGCATTATTAAAGGAAGTTGAAAAAGACACAATAAAATGGGAAAATATTCCATGTTCATGGATTGGAAGATCAACAAAATTAAAATGGCCACATTGCCCAAATCAATATATGAATTTAATGCAATTCCCATCAAAATTGCAACACCTTTTTTTAAAGAAATGGAACTAAACATCATCAGGTTTCTATGGAACCATAAAAAATCTTGAATAGCTAAAGCACTCCTGAGAAAAAGAAAAAAGCTGGAGGCATTACAATACCTGACTTCAAATTATGCTACAGAGCCACGATCATCAAAACAGCATGGCATTGGCAGAAAAATAGACTCACAGACCAATGGAACAGAATCCAGAGCCCAGAAGTAAAACCACATACCTTGTTTTTTGCTCCATTAGATGCACCTGACCATAAGACACACCTAGGGTTTTAAAAAGGAAAATAAGAAAAAATATATTCTAAACCAATTGGTGTGTTAAAATATTTAATAAAATACTGTATTTTTTGCTCCATAAGACACACAAGCATTTTCCCCTCCATTTTTTGGGGGGAAAAGTGCATCTTATGGAGTGAAAAGTACAGTATATATGGACAAATCAT
Source organism: Saccopteryx bilineata (assembly GCF_036850765.1). Lineage (NCBI taxonomy): Eukaryota > Metazoa > Chordata > Mammalia > Chiroptera > Emballonuridae > Saccopteryx > Saccopteryx bilineata. The sequence goes on along the minus strand of NC_089498.1, from coordinate 53,628,355 downwards.
CTTGACAAAGGAGCCAAAAACACACAATGGAGAAAAGAAAACCTCTTTAATAAACGGTGCTGGGAAAATTGGAAACCCACATGCAAAAAGTAATGATATTTGACTACAGTTTGTCTTTCTGAGCACAAATTAATTCAAAATTATTCAGACCTAAATATAAGATCTGAAACAACAAACTACATAGAAAACATAGGCACTAAACTCCTGAATGTCTAGCCATAAAGAAAATTTATGAATTTGACTCCAAAGGCAAGGGAAGTAAAGGCCAAAAAAAATAAATAGGATATATGAAACTTAAAAGTTTCAGGCTTTGGCCAGTTGGTTCAGTGGTAGAGCATCAGCCTGGCATATCGAAGTCCTGGGATGGATTCCCAGTCAGGGCACACAGGAGAAGCACCCATCTGCTTCTCCACCCTTACCCCTCTCCTTTTTCTCTCTGTCTTCCCCTCCTGCAGCCAAGGCTACATTGAAGCAAAGTTGACCCGGGCACTAAGAATGGCTCTATGGCCTCCACCTCAGTTGCTAAAAAAATGGCTCCAGTTGCAATGGAGTAACACCCCAGTTGGGCAGAGCATTGCCCCCTGGTGGTTTTGCCAGTTGGATTCCAATCAGGTGCATGTGAAAGTCTGTCTCTCTGCCTCCCTGCTTCTCACTTCAGAAAAATACTAAATAAATAAATAAATAAAAAGCTTCTGCACAGTAAAGGAAAGTGACAACAAAACAAATAGCCCAGGCCCTGGCCGGTTGGCTCAGCAGTAGAGCGTCGGCCTGGCATGCGGGGGACCCGGGTTCGATTCCCAGCCAGGGCACATAGGAGAAGCGCCCATTTGCTTCTCCACTTCCCCCTCCTTCCTCTCTGTCTCTCTCTTCCCCTCCCGCAGCCAAGGCTCCATTGGAGCAAAGATGGCTCGGGCGCTGGGGATGGCTCCTTGGCCTCTTCCCCAGGCGCTAGAGTGGCTCTGGTCATGGCAGAGCGACGCCCCGGAGGGGCAGAGCATCGCCCCCTGGTGGGCAGAGCGTCGCCCCTGGTGGGCGTGCCGGGTGGATCCCGGTCAGGCGCATGCGGGAGTCTGTCTGACTGTCTCTCCCCCTTTCCAGCTTCAGAAAAATAAAAAAAAAAAAACAAACAATAAAACAAACAAACAAACAAATAGCCCACAAAATGGAAGATGATATTTGCAAACAATAGCTTTGATAAGGGGTTAATATCCACTATATAAAGAACTCATTAAGCTCAGCAACAAACAAGCTAACAATCCAATTAAAAAATGAGAAGAGGACCTGAACAAACACTTATCCCAAGAAGACATCCAAATGGCCAACAGATTCTCATCTTCTTCAGCTATTCAAGAAATGCAAATCAAAACTGCAATGAGATACCACCTCACACCTGTTAGACTGGCTATTGTCAACAAGACAGACAATAACAAGTGTTGGAGAGGCTGTGGAGAAAAAGAAACCCTCATTCACTGCTGGTGGAAATGCAAATTTGTAAAACCATTACTGAAGAAAGCATGGTAGTTCCTCAAAAACTTAAGAATAGAACTACCATATGACCCAGCAATTCCTCTACTGGGTATCTACCCAGAAACCTCAAAAAGTTGGTACATGAAGACACACACACTCCCATGTTCATCACAGCATTATTCATAGTGGCTGAGACCTGGATAAAGAAGATGTGGAGTGTGTGTGTGTGTGTGTGTGTGTGTGTGTGTATACACACAGTATAATACTACTCAGACATAAGAAATGACAACATAGTGTCATTTATAGCAACATGGATCGACCTTGAGAACCTTATACTGAGTAAAATAATTACCAGTAAATCAGAAATGGCTAAAAAGTATATAATTTCACACATAGGTGGGATACAAATCTGAGACTGCTCGACACAGATAAAAGTGCAGTGGTTACTAGGGAGAGGGATATGTAAAGGAAGGGGTTGGGGGTTTGGGGAAAGGGTTTAAAGAGGGACAAATATAAGGTGACAGAAAATGATTTGACTTTGGGTGATGGATATACAACATAATCGACTATTCAAATGATGTAGTGATGTTTACCTGAAATCTATGTACATTTGTTGATCAATCTCATCTGTTACGTTTACTTTTCTAAATAATAAAGAAAAAGAATATAAACTTCTAGAACAGCGGTTCTCAACCTGTGGGTCGCGACCCCAGCGGGGGAAATACATATTTTATTTAAAAATGTATTGTATAATAAATATTTATTTTCTGATGGCTTTAGGCAACCCCTGTATTTTGGTCGTTCGACCCCCTCCGGGGTCAGGACCCACAGGTTGAGAACTGCTGTTCTAGAAGATAACTCCACAAGAAAAGAAATAGTTGTTTTGTTAATGGGGATGCACAGCATAATATCTGAACTATAGATAGTAGGTGTTCAATATTTATTTGTTAAAAATAAATGCTTATTTAATTGCACATCTAAATTATTATAAGAATAAAGTCTTTTATATCTATTTTTAAGTGAAATGAAGAGAGATAGAGAGACAGATTCTTTTTTTTTTAGGAGATTTTGATCCAGTGGAAGATTCTGGATGTTCATTATCCACAAACAATGGATTTTACTGGTTTTTTTATTTTTTATTTTTCTGAAGCTGGAAACAGGGAGAGACAGTCAAACAGACTCCTTCATGCGCCGGACTGGGATCCCCCTGGCACGCCCACCAGGGGCGATGCTCTGCCCACCAGGGGGCGATGCTCTGCCCACCAGGGGGTGATGCTCTGCCCCTCTGGGACGTCTAGCGCCTGGGGCAGAGGCCAAGAAGCCATTCCCAGAGCCTGGGCCATCTTTGCTCCAATGGAGCCTCGGCTGCAGGAGGGGAAGAGAGAGACAGAGAGGAAGGAGAGGGGGAGGGGTGGAGAAGCAAATGGGCGCCTCTCCTGTGTGCCCTGGCCGGGAATCAAACCCGGGACTTCTGCACACCAGGCCGACGCTCTACCACTGAGCCAACCGGCCAGGACGAGAGATAGATTCTTGCATGCACCCTGACTTGGATCCACCTAGCAGTCCCTGTCATGGGCCAAAGCTAAAATTCACCAAGCTATTTTTAGCACCTGAGGCTGATGCCTTCAAACCAAATGAGCTATCCTCAGTGTCCTGGCCAATGTTTGAACCAGTCAAGTCACTGGAAAGGGAATAGGAGAGAAGAGCGAGAAAGGGGAGAGAACCGATGGTTGTTTCCTTTTTGTGCTCTGATTGGTAATCAAACCTGGGGTGTTCGCACACCAGGTTGACATTCAATCCACTGAGCCAACCAGCCAGGGCCAATATCTTATATTATGGCTTATTAATATGGAAACCTAAGAGATGCTTAAGGGTTTTCAACATTTTTCAGACAACAACACCTTTTTTGAAAACACATGCACACAAACATAAAGACATTGATATGCACAGAGAAGGACTTTAAACTTGCTTCTAATTTCCTATCTGTTTATAATTTTAGTTAAAAGACAACTTTTAAAAACATAAAAATAAAACCTAAATATATGAATGATATATCTGTATCAATTTTATTTCAGATTAATTTTCATTTTTATTCTAATTATACAAATACTGACTCACACATAGAAATAATGGTAAATTATAAGGCTTTCTAAATAGCTTACCTTAGACAGAAGATATTTTTATAAAGTAGAAGGAAAACTAACAATACTATTTTGAATATCAGGTAAAAATGTTATTCATTAAAAAAATTCTCTCTTCATTGTTAAGTAAAAGCAAGGTGTGAAAAAGTGTATACCAAGAAAGACCTGAATCATATTCTCCCTCACCTTGATCTCAGACTTCCAGACATAAGAACTGTAAAATAATATGATTCTGTTACTTAACAAAAAAATAAATAAAAATAAAAGATAAAAGGGTATGCCCACTGATGTACACTACAGAACCTGCAATTTAAAAATTAGTATTTGTCTAGCTATCTATCAATATCTACCTGCCCAAGAATGTATCTGTTATTGCAGGGGTTGGGAACCTTTTTGGCTGAGAGACCCATGAACGCCACATATTTTAAAATGTAATTCCATCAGAGCCATACAACAATCCATGTACGTTACTCATTATCCAATAAAAATTTGGTGTTGTCCTGGAGGACAGCTGTGATTGACTCCAGCCACCCGCAACCATGAACATGAGCGGTAGGAAATGAATGGATTGTAATACATAAGAATGTTTTATGGGTTCGATTCCCAGCCAGGGCACACAGGAGAAGTGCCCATTTGCTTCTCCACCCCTCCGCCGCGCTTTCCTCTCTGTCTCTCTCTTCCCCTCCCGCAGCCAAGGGTCCATTGGAGCAAAGATGGCCCGGGCGCTGGGGATGGCTCTGTGGCCTCTACCTCAGGCGCTAGAGTGGCTCTGGTCGCAACATGGCGATGCCCAGGATGGGCAGAGCATCGCCCCCTGGTGGGCAGAGCGTCGCCCCTGGTGGGCATGCCGGGTGGATCCCGGTCGGGCGCATGCGGGAGTCTGTCTGACTGTCTCTCCCCGTTTCCAGCTTCAGAAAAATGAAAAAAAATAAAAAAATAATAAAAAAAAGAATGTTTTATATTTTTAATGTTATTATTTTTTTTATTAAAGATTTGTCTGCGAGCCAGATGCAGCCATCAAAAGAGCCACATCTTGCTCGCAAGCCATAGGTTCCCAACCCCTGTGTTATTGTATGCATAAAATATTTCTAGAAAACTACATAAGACATTATCAGTTTTTTCCAGAGAGTAGCTGAAGAAGAAATGGAGTAGTCAGGAATTAAACCTTTCATACTACACAAACTTTTTGTTGTGATTGGATTTTTTTTCACATATATCAATGTTGTATGAAGAAAAATGGCCCCTCAAAGACTAAAGTTCACCCATATCCCTAGTCCCTGGAACCAATGAATAGGTTAAATGCCATAGATGAAAGAACTTTGCAGGTGTAATTAAAATTATAAACCTGAAAATAGGAAGATTATTCTGGATTACCTATGAGGGCCCAATGTAATCATGAGTCTTGAAAAGCAAAGAACTTGAGTCAGAGAGGCATGGCACAATGAGAAGTCAGGAAGATCCCAAACATGTGAAGAATTCCCCACATTGGCTCAAGATGCAGAAGTCATATGCAAAGGCATGAATGAAGCCTCTGGAAACTAACAGGAGCCCCCAGCTGACAGCGAGCAAGAGAACAGGGACCTCCATTTCACAAATTCATGGGACTGAATTTAGCCAGAAACGAAAATGGGCTTGGAAATAGATACATCTCCAAAACCTCCAATAAGACTGCAATTCGGTTGAAACCTTGATTTCAGCACTATGACACTCCAAAGGCCAGTAAACCAACTGGCATGTTGTACTCAGGATGTTAATCTACCAAACTATAAGATAATAATGGCAGCAACAGGAAACAAATGCAATTTCATAACAACAACAACAGCAAAATAAATAGATCTTTGAACAGAAATAAAATATAGAAAAGTTTTTTAAAAATTTAAAAGTAAATAATATTTGTTTCATGCATTTTTTGTTTGAAAGTCATTTTTCTCAATAAAAAAAAATGTCTTTTAAATCTGAACATTGTTATGGTGGCTTTCACTTAAAAAGGTTAACCCGGCCCTGGCCAGTTGGCTCAGTGGTAGAGCGTCGGCCTGGCGTGCAGAAGTCCCGGGTTCGATTCCTGGCCAGGGTACACAGGAGAAGTGCCCATCTGCTTCTCCACCCCTCCCCCTCTCCTTCCTCTCTGTCTCTCTCTTCCCCTCCCGCAGCCGAGGTTCCATTGGAGCAATATGGCCCGGGCGCTGGGGATGGCTCCTTGGCTTCTGCCCCAGGCGCTAGAGTGGCTCTGGTCGCAACAGAGCAACTCCCCCCCCCAGGGGCAGAGCATCACCCCCTGGTGGGCAGAGCTTTGCCCCTGGTGGGCGTGCCGGGTGGATCCTGGTCGGGCGCATGCGGGAGTCTGTCTGACTGTCTCTCCCCGTTTCCAGCTTCGGAAAAATACAAAAAATAAAATAAATAAATAATATAAAGGTTAACCCTGCTCAATGGTGTCAAAACCAAAATCATGACAAATCGAATATCTTATCCACCTGTCCAAAACAGCAAGATTGTGAATCTCATTAGAAATTCTCCGAAATAGAAATGAATCCTATACTGAAAGAGAGTAGAACCAAAGGACAGATATGTAGAAGCAGGCCACTTAAGTTTTCTGAGCTTTAGTTTCTTTGTCTGGTAACCATGGTGATAATGATACTTACCTTCCCATCATCATTTCACAAAACAATGCAACTAAACTAGTTTTAAAACAAGAAAACACTTTAGATCTTTAAGCACTATCTTTTTATGGTAATTTTTTTGCCCCACAAGTCATATCTGTAAGAATTTGCTTCCCAAGACTTTACTACAGACATTATCATCCCACAGCTCTGTTTTCGGAGATAAATATTTATGAAGGCTCTCCATAGGTTTAGCATTTAGAAGGAAAATTTTATTAGACATAATTGACCTACTTTATCTTCATAAGAGAGCCAGAAATTATTCTTTATACTATATTCTTTTGAAATCTCTCTCTCTCACACACACACTGCCTCGGTACCAGGGTTTTAATCAATTCACTCAAAAGATAAAGACAAAGTTCCTTAATACTCACTTTAGGACATTATATTTTCCATAATCAGCATAAATTGTGCTCTTTATTTATTTTATATGTTTTCAGACTTATCATGCCCATAGTATTTGTTTGTTCAAGATTTTTGAGATGCATCATTGTACTAATGAGAACCTTTCCACACTTAGAGAAAGTTCACAATTCTTTTTAAAAGCTCAGGAACTTCCAGTTCAATGCTATTCTGATATGTAAGTTCACTGCTAAAATATTTCTTTACTAACACACAACTATATATTGTACAGTTGACTCTTTTCTTCAATATTTTCCAATTAGTACATCATTTTTAAGTGTAAATTTTAATTTAATATGCCAGAGAGTAAAAGTGAAAAGTCTTTGATTCATCTCTAATTCCTAGGTAGCTAGGTTTGGACTGGAAAAATACAGGGTGGGGCACAAGTTTACAGTTGTGAGCACACAAAATACAGAGTTTACTCTTGTATTGTTATTTATTCATTATTGTATTTTTTTAATTTTTTTCTTTTTTTTTACAGAGACAGAGAGAGTCAGAGAGAGGGATAGACAGGAACAGAGAGAGATGAGAAGCATCAATCATCAGCCTTTCGTTGCGACACCTTAGTTGCTGATTGATTGCTTTCTCATATGTGCCTTGACCGCAGGCCTCCAGCAGACCCAGTAACCCCTTGCTTGAGCCAGTGACCTTGGGTCCAAGCTGGTGAGCCTTGCTCAAACCAGATGAGCTCGCGCTCAAGCTGTTGACCTCGCGGTCTCGAACCTGGGTCCTCTGCGTCCCAGTCCGATGCTCTATCCACTGCGCCACCGCCTGGTCAGGCGAATTATTATATTATTTTTTATACAAACAACTCTAAACCTCTTTTGTCCCATCCTGTATATAAACTTATATGTGATCTTCCAGGCTTCTTTAGTACTTGTCACTATTGTAAACACAATAATGTACTAATCACTGGGACCTGTGGATATGTTGTATTACATGCAAGATAGAATTAAGTGTGCAGATGGAATTAAAATTCCTAATCAGGGGACCTTAATAAAAAGAGTTTATCCTGAAATATCTCTCAGGCCCAGTGTCATTACAAAGTTTATTAAGTATGGAAAAGGATGGTGAAATATAACATCCAGAGAGATTTGAGGATGACTATGTGTGCTGGTTTTGAAAACAGAGAAATAATACCACAAGTTAAGAAATGAGGGTGGCCTGTGAAAAGCAAGAAAATAAATTTGCCCCTAGTTCCCTCAGAAACAACTCAGTTATAAAACACTTTGATTTTGGCCCAGTGAGACCTATTTCATACTTCTGGGCTCCAAAACTGTAAAATAAATGTGTGTTACACTAATCACCAGTAAGCTTGTGGCGATTTATTATATCAGCAATATGAAACTAATCCAGATAGTATTGATGCGAAGAACACTGAAGAAAATCCATATGTTCTAGAAGCACCAGGAAGTCATTCAGTCTGCTCCAGAAAAGATCACCTCAGAATGAACTTCTTAAATCCAGATTTTCTTCCATATGCTTGTTTCAAAAAGGGACAGTTTAGGAGTGGCTGGCACCTTCTGATCTACAACAGAGAACCAATGCTGTAAATGATTGTTTGTAAGAAACAGAGATACTTATCACATCTACAAACATGGTTCTCTGAAGTTACTGTCAACTGACGAATTTCAATGATTTTGTTTTTTTATTGGCCTTTTACTGTGAGAAGACATGCTAACAGGCAAACTGAGGTTCCATTCCATATAACTTCAATATCAACACACCCTCTCTAATATCAACCTATAATTTTAGTATTCTTCTTGTCTTTAAATATTGCCTGAGCTCAAAAATAATTGGAAGTACTCCATAATTTTTTTAAAGAAATCACCAATTGTCTTTTATTTATTTATTTATTTATTTATTCATTTATTTATTCATTTTAGAGAGGAGAGAGAGTAAGCATGAGAGAGAGAGAGAGAGACAGAGAGAGAGACAGAGAGAGAGACAAGGGGGGAGGAGCAGGAAGCATCAACTCCCATATGTGCCTTGACCAGACAAGTGCAGGGTTTCAAACTGGCAACCTCAGCATTCCAGGTAGACACTTTATCCACTATGCCACCACAGGCCAGGCCTCCATAATTTTTTTAAAGCTACTGATTAATCCAACTTCTTTAAACATCAACAGATATTCTATTATCAGCTATAATAGAATATTATAGCTGATAAAAGACTTCCTTTTTGATAAAATGCTACCTTTTAAATGAAATTGAAGTTCTAGAAGTAGAATAAGTTGGGGCCATCTTTCTTAAAAGGAGAGCCTAAACTTCAAATACATACAATCACTAGATACCTTCTCACATTATTTGCTTATTACGCTAATCATTTTGCACTTGCACTTTGTCAAGAGGTCTCATTAGAATTAAGCAATCCAAAGGAAAGCCTCAGGCAACTGGGAAGCTCATTTATCTTTCTCTTCCATTTTCCCTTAGTTGAGTTGATAATTTTTGCCAGGAGTGGTAAGAGATGTAACTGAGTGTTAAACTCAAGAACTACTTGGATAACCATTGGAGCATTGTGGCATGTATGCTTCTAACTTTCAGTTCAACTCTTATTTATTTTAACTATTTTCCATGAGTAAGGCAATTTATATTTCATACATCTGTGTTAAGCTTATATTTATATATAAATATATGAACTAAATTGGGACTCAGTGCTATATATTTATTTCCAAAATATTTTTAACAAAATTTTGTCTTAAATATATTTTTATGTGTACACCACATTTTACTAACATATTAAAACAATCAGTCAATCAATTAAATAAAGAAAATTCAGGATATTAAAATACTAATTTTGATAATAATGTAACAATTATACTAAAAATATTTTTCTTTCATCCTGTACGATACTCTTTTCTCTAGTTACTTTTCCATGAGCTTTATCAAGGTATAAATTGTGTATAGTAAATATACCTATTTAAGTATTTAATTTAATACATTTTGACAAATTATATACCTATATAACCACAACCAAAATCCAGTTATAGAATATTTTTGTAACTCCAAAAGTCCCTTCATGTCCCATTGTAATAAATGGCCACCTTTTTTCACAGGCATCTAATACATTTCCTGTCACTTCATGCTTGCTTGTCTTTTTCAGAACATGTCACAAACAAATCACGCAGTATGCACATTTAGCATCTGAATTTTTCATTCAACCGTTATATTTTAAAGTTTCATTCATGTTTTTGAAGGTATCAGTTGTGTGTTTCTTCTGCGTCCCAGTCCGACGCTCTATCCACTGCGCCACCAGCTGGTCAGAGTGTGTTTCTTTATATATATATTTCTCAGTAGTATTATGTTGATAAGTATACAATATTGTCTTCATTTATTCATCTGTTGTTAGACATTTAAGTTTTACTCCAGTTGTTGACTAATAAAAATACTAAGAATACTCCTGTAGCCTTGGCCGATTTGCTCAGTGGATAGAGTGTCAACATGGCATGTGGAAGTCCCCAGTTCAATTTCCGGCAGGGCACACAGGAGAAGGGACCATCTGCTTCTCCACTCCTCCCCCTCCTTTCTCTCTCTCTCTCTCTCTCTCTCTCTCTCTCTTTCTCTCTTTCTCTCTTCACTTTCACAGACATGACTTGAGCAAATTGGCCTCGCTGCTGAAGATGACTCCATGGTCTCTGCCTTAGGCACTAAAAATTATTGGGTTGCCAAGCAACAGAGCGACACCCCCAAAAGGCAGAGCATCTCTGCATAGGAGGCTTGCCAGGTGGATCCTGGTGGGGGCACACGTGTATGCGGGAGTCTGTCTCTTTGCCTCCCCTACTCTCACTCTCTCTACTCTGTAAAACTTTTATCATGAACATGGGTTTTATTTATTTTAAAAAATAAATAGAAGTATAACTGCTAGGTTATATAGTAAGTGCACATTTAACTTTATAAGGTACCACTAAACTGTTTGCCAAAGTGTAGCATTTTACATTCTCTTCAGTCATGCACCAATATTTCAATGGCATTATATTCTGGCCAATACTTAATATTGTCTGGCTTTTTAATGATAGCCATTCAAAGGGATGCCTATAGTATTTCATTGGAATTTAATTTTATTTATTTATTTATTTATTCATTCATTCATTCATTCATTCATTCATTTATTTATTTATCTATTTTGTGACAGATAGAGGGACAGACAGGGACAGACAGACAGGAAGGGAGAGAGATGAGAAGCATCAATTCCTTCCTGTAGAACTATAATTGTTCATTGATTTCCTCCTCATGTGTGCCTTGACGAGGGTGGGGAGGCTAGAGCAGAGCGAGTGACCCCTTGTTTAAGCCAGCAACCTTTGGGCTCAAGCCAGTGACCATAGGGTCATGTCTATGATACTACACTAAAGCTAGAGACCCCAAGCTTAAGCTAGTAAGCCCACATTCAAGACGACAACTTTGGGGTTTCAAATCTGGGTTCTCTGAGTCCCAGTCCAATGCTCTACCCACTGTGCCACTGCCTGGTCAGGCCAAGATAAAATTATGCTTTGTATCCTTACCAGGCAGTGGTGGCACAGTAGATAGAGCATCAGAATGGGATGCAGAAAACCCAGGTTCAAAACCCCAAGGTCGCTGGCTTGAATGCAGGCTCATCTGGTTAGAGACAGCTCACCAGCTTAAAGGCAAGGTTGTTGTCTTGAGCAAGAGGTCACTCACTTTGCTTTAGCTCCTCAGTCAAGGCACATATGAGAAAGCAATCAATGAACAAGCAATCAATGAATAACTAAGGTGCCGCAACAAAATATTGATTTTTTAATCTCTCTCCCTTCCTATCTATCCCTACCTGTTCCTCTCTTTAATTCTCTCTGTCTTTGTCACAAAAAAATTATCTTGTCTCTCAAATATTTCATAGAAAAATAATGATTATATATAACTGCAATAAACTTATGTGTATTGTGATTGAACATATGAAGCTGAATATTAAACTATATAATCAGCAAATATATTATACATTTTTTTACTTTTATTTAATACTTTCTAGCAGCAGGAGATAAAAATACATTTAACATTCACACAACAGCTTAGTCTTGCAAAGCAAGATGATTACTAAATTATAAGAATAAGAGAGAATTCAATGTCATAGTTGGGCAATTGAGAATTGATGGTTATTATTTCTATCAGCTTATAAATGGACTTTGGGTTTAGATTACAGCAATAATTTAGAATAGCTAAAACATTAAATTTCTATTATTTTCAGAATTGAAATGGTACCAACTGTAATGAAATTCCTTCTAGACAAAAAAGTTTAGATTTCTTTAACAGTGATATGAATTGAAATTTAGAAGAAAAAATACCTATGATCACAAATTATTATTCTGTTTTGACTGTTTTTAAAAGACATACCCCTTATTTGATATTTGAAATAATTTAATAAAATTCTTATTTTAAAATTTCAAGAACAAGGCCCTGGCAGGTTGACTCAGTGCATAGGACGCTGACCTGGTGTGCATACATCCTGGTTTCAATTTGTGGTCAGGGCACACCTGAGAAGCAATCATGTGCTTCTCTTTTCCTCCCTCTCCACCTTCTCTCCTCTTCCCTCTCAATGCCAGATGCTCAGTTGGTTGGAGTGTCAACATCAGGCACTGAAAATAGCTCTGTTGATTCAAACATCAGCCCCAAACTAAGGATGCCAAGTGAATCCCGATTGGGGCACATGGCCTTTTATTTCCCCTCCTTTCACTTAAAAAAAATAAAAATAAAATTGCAAGAACAGTTATTTTAGTGAATCATAGAATTTGATATATTTTACTTTAATCTGGTAAAAGTAGAAGAGATGAAATACTTCTAATTTAAACATTTCATTTAAAATAAAGAAGAGATAAAGGAGGCAGAAAGGCAAAGAAAGCAAAAAAAAATCAAGCATTTTTCTCACATAATATAAGAAACTATTTTTTACAGGAAAAATAAATACTATATTACTGACATATGATTTTGTTTTGTTTTTGTTTTTAATTCAACTGAAGATAAGATACAACAGCATAGTTTTCTAAAGAAACATAAAAACAAAGAGATGGAAATAAGCAAGAATTCCAAAAAATGGTTCATATTTTTCTTATTATATTATGGTTAAACAAGAAGACAAAAATAATTTTTTATTAATATTCATATGAAATATGAGCTTGAACAGATTTACCCCGGAAAGCCATTTTACAAAATTAAGTCTTATTTCTACAGCATTAAAACAGGGTATGATGGTGAGAGATGATATAATTTCTAAATAGATTTGAAAAGTTAAAGCGAGAAAAATATAGAATTGTATTTCATTATCCATGAAATCTTCTGTCTCTTATTCCTACTAGCCAATTTTCTTATTTCAAAAGACTAAAGTCTAAATAAGTGTTTATTAATTTACTAATCTATGATTCTGAAACTGTCATGAGCCATGACAAAATTTATAAAAAAGGGGCAACAACTAAAGCTCTCGATGTTTTGATGTAACTCTTGGCAAAATAAGACAATCCAAATAAAAAAGGCAATTAATAAAGGACATAGTGAATAACCAAGTTTCAAAATTATTATCAGAGATAAATGTAAAATTTGGAAAGGATAAACACAGGAATGGTGAGATCATTTTTCAAAGTATAAATTGGTATGTGTTCCTCTTATTTTTGTTTTGTTTTGTTTTGTTTTGTTCCTGAACCATGGGTAGGTGGCCTCTTAGTCATTCTGATTTGACCGTAGCTTTCTGACTCTTAACTGCTATTCTATTTTGATCTTAGAAAATCTGTTGAGAGGTCAGCATCCTTGAAAACTATATTACCCAGCTCACTTCTACCACTGACTTATATCAAGAGTTCAGCATACATACGCCATACTCTTCTTTTAGGAATTTACCAGTACACAAGTATGTGTCTATGCTCCAGGCTACAACCTGGGCTGATACTTAGAAAAATGTGAAAGCACATGTATGTGAATTTATAATTCATCCCTTTTTGTTTTGTTGGACCCATATAGTTACTCTGAGTTGTAAAATTTATCAATAAAAGATGATGAATGGCAGGAAGGGACTTGTCAAATAGTCATGTTTCTTTTTATTTTATTTTTTTATTTACTCATTTTAGAAAGAGGAGAGAGACAGATAGAGAATGAAGAAGGGGAGGAGCAGAAAGCATCAACTCCCATATGTGCTTTGACCAGGTAAGCACAGGGTTTCGAACCGGTGACCTCAGCATTCCAGGTTGAAGCTTTTATCCACTGCACCATCACAAGTCAGGTGTCATGTTTCTTTTTAGACAAATTGAAAACTCTGAAGCTCTCTCAAGAATAATAATTTGACTTTAATGCAAATTTGTAGATTATTAAAGCCAGGATAATAATGATACACATTGTTTATTGAGAACTCAAAAAGTGCTCAACACTTTACATTAGTTTATTGAATCCTTATAGTAATAGAGGCAGATATCTTATTATTTCTGTTTTACAAATTGGAATACAGACTCAGAAGATTAAGGAACTGGCCTAAGGTGATACATGTGAGCTTCAGAGCTAGAATTTGAACCTAGATCTGCCTGTGAGTTCTGACTCTTTACTACTATTCTATTCCTGGAATACTACCACTGAAGTAAATAAATAGCAAGTATCCTGGGCAAAGAAAAAAAAACAAAAACAATAGTAATTTGTTTTGTCTGACTGCCGATATTTTTAATGATACTATTGTGTTTTAGGATCTGCCAAAAAAACAAACAAAACATTTCATAAACATGAGAAAAATACAGAGCCTAAAAGTTAAGAAAAGGAAGTCCAATAAGTACATGGTAGCATAGCTTATCCGGCATCCTCCAGATTAAGAGACACTAAATTTGAGGGACCCAGGCATAGCCACTAGAAACAAAAGCTTTATTTATAATAGGGACACGCAATTGAGTCAGCATGGTCTAAATATAACTTCATCTTATTCTGCTTTCATTCTATAATTACTAAACATCCTTTTATTTATAACTTAATGATAATGAATGTTATAACCTAACTAAGGAGTTTGAACATTGTGTGGATAAAAAAAATAAAAGACGGGGCCACGAACTAAACCTGATGAGTTCAGATGAGCCTTACACAATGGTCTTGCAAACTCAGAGACCTAAAGTAAGTACTCTGGATGGTCTAAATTAAAATTTTCTAGCTAAAAGTAGTTTATGGTGGGTAGTCATGTCCTAGGGAGGTGTTCTCTCTTAACAAAGGCCAATGCTTACTTTTGATCAAGTATATCTGTTGTCTTTTGCATATATGATAATGTACCTGATAACATGCCTTTGGAATATAAGAGTCTTTTTTTTTTCATCAGGTCAGATATCCCACCAGAGCAGGAGCCAACAGACCCCCTCATTGTTATTGTTATGGGAACCATTAACTGTTAGCTGTCTTGTTCCTGCTGATGTAAAAGAAGTTTCAGCATATACACTTTTACTTTTTACTCAATCCCAGAGATTTTCTTGCTTTGCCTTCTCCCACCTCCCTAATATATTACCAATTTTACATAACACCTTATGTCTTCTCCTTTGATTTTTTTTTATTAAATTTAATGCAGTGACATTGATAAATCAGGGTACATACGTTGAGAGAAAATATCTCTAGATTATTTTGACATTTGATTGTGCTGTATACCCCTCCCGCAAAGTTAAATTGTCTTCTGTCACCTTCTATCTGGTTTTCTTTGTGCCCCTCCCCTCCCCTAACCCTTTGATTTTAATATATATAATAATGTATATCCCCATGTATAAGATGCATATTTTTGGAAAAAAATTGGGGTCTAAAAACTGTGTGCATCTTATACAGTGTATGCAGATTTTTTTACTTGCATTTTCTGCTTTTTCGCACTTATTTTTGCATTCATTGTTGAAGACAGTGATTTGTCATCAGACATAGATGAGGATAAGGTAATGGATGGAAGTTTTTTTTTTTATAAATAATTTTATTTTTTTAATGGGGTGACATCAATAAATCAGGATACATATATTCAAAGATAAGTCCAGGTTATCTTGTCATTCAATTATGTTGCATACCCATCACCCAAAGTCAGATTGTCCTCTGTCACCTTCTATCTAGTTTTCTTTGTGCCCCTCCCCCTCTCCCTTTCTCTCTCCCTTTCCCCCCTCCCTCCCATAACCACCACACTCTTATCAATGTCTCTTAGTTTCACTTTTATGTCCCACCTACGTATGGAATAATGCAGTTCCTGGTTTTTTCTGATTTACTTATTTCGCTTCCTTTCATGTTATCAAGATCCCACCATTTTGCTGTAAATGTTCCGATGTCATCATTTCTTATGGCTGAGTAGTATTCCATAGTGTATATGTGCCACATCTTCTTTATCCAGTCATCTATTGACGGGCTCTTTGGTTGTTTCCATGTGCTGGCCACTGTGAACAATGCTGCAATAAACATGGGGCTGCATGTGTCTTTACGTATCAATGTTTCTGAGTTTTGGGGGTATATACCCAGTAGAGGGATTGCTGGGTCATAAGGTAGTTCTATTTGCAGTTTTTTGAGGAACCACCATACTTTCTTCCATAATGGTTGTACTACTTTACATTCTCACCAACAGTGGATGAGGGTTCCTTTTTCTCCACAGCCTCTCCAACATTTGCTATTACCTGTTTTGCTAATAATAGCTAATCGAACAGGTGTGAGGTGGTATCTCATTGCAGTTTTGATTTGCATTTCTCTAATAGCTAAAGAAGATGAGCATCTTTTCATATATCTGTTGGCCATTTGTATTTCTTCCTGGGAGAAGTGTCTGTTCATATCCTCTTCCCATTTTTTTATTGGATTGTTTGTTTGTTGTTGAGTTTTATGAATTCTTTGTATATTTTGGATATTAGGCCCTTATCTGAGCAGGTGTTTAAAAATACCATTTCCCAATTAGTTGGCTGTCTGTTTATCTTGTTATCAGTTTCTCTTGCTAAGCAAAAACTTCTTAGTCTGATGTAGTCCCATTCATTAATTTTTGCTTTCACTTCTCTTGCCTGTGGAGTCAAATTCATAAAATGCTCTTTAAAGCCCAGGTCCATGAGTTTAGTACCTATGTCTTCTTCTATGTACTTAATTGTTTCAGGTCTTATGTTTAGATTTTGATCCATTTTGAGTTAATTTTAGTACAGGGGGACAAACTGTACTCCAGTTTCATTGTTTTGCATGTGCTTTCCAGTTTTCCCAGCACCATTTATTGAAGAGGCTTTCTTTTCTCCATTGTGTGTTGTTGGCCCTTTATCAAAAATTATTTGACTATATATATGTGGTTTTATTTCTGGACTTTCTATTCTGTTCCATTGGTCTGAGTGTCTATTTTTCTGCCAATACCATGCTGTTTTGATTGTCGTGGCCCTATAATAGAGTTTGAAGTCAGGTATTGTAATGCCCCCAGCTTCATTCTTTTTCTTTAGGGTTGCTTTGGCTATTCGGGGTTTTTTATAGTCCTATATAAATCTGATGATTTTTTGCTCTATTTCTTTAAAAAATGTCATTGGAAGTTTTATGGGAATTGCATTAAATTTGTATATTGCTTTGGGTAATATAGCCATCTTGATTATATTTATTCTTCCTAGGCAAGAACAAGGTATATTCTTCCATCTCATTATATCTTTTTCGATTTCCCTTAACAATGGTTTATAGTTTTCATTTTTTTTTTTTTTATTTTATAATTTTATTTTTTTAATGGGGTGACATCAATAAATCAGGATACATATATTCAAAGATAACAAGTCCAGGTTATCTTGTCGTTCAATTATGTTGCATACCCACCACCCAAAGTCAGATTGTCCTCTGTCACCTTCTATCTTGTTTTCTTTGTGCCCCTCCCACCCCCTATCCCTCTCCCATTCCCCCCTCTCCCCCGTAACCACCACACTCTTATCAATGTCTCTTAGTTTCACTATTATGTCCCACCTACGTATGGAATAATACAGTTCCTGTTTTTTTCTGATTTACTTATTTCGCTTCGTATCATGTTATCAAGATCCCACCATTTTGCTGTAAATGTTCCGATGTCATCATTTCTTATGGCTGAGTAGTATTCCATAGTGTATATGTGCCACATCTTCTTTATCCAGTCATCTATTGATGGGCTTTTTGGTTGTTTCCATGTCCTGGCCACTGTGAACAATGCTGCAATAAACATGGGGCTGCATGTGTCTTTACGTATCAATGTTTCTGAGTTTTGGGGATATATACCCAGTAGAGGGATTGCTGGGTCATAAGGTAGTTCTATTTGCAGTTTTTTGAGGAACCACCATACTTTCTTCCATAATGGTTGTACTACTTTACATTCCCACCAACAGTGTATGAGGGTTCCTTTTTCTCCACAGCCTCTCCAACATTTGCTATTACCTGACTTGCTAATAACAGCTAATCGAACAGGTGTGAGGTGGTATCTCATTGCCGTTTTGATTTGCATTTCTCTAATAGCTAAAGAAGATGAGCATCTTTTCATATATCTGTTGGCCATTTGTATTTCTTCCTGGGAGAAGTGTCTATTCATATCCTCTTCCCATTTTTTTATTGGATTGTTTGTTTGTTTGTTGTTGAGTTTTATGAGTTCTTTGTATATTTTGGATATTAGGCCCTTATCTGAGCTGTTGTTTGAAAATATCATTTCCCATTTAGTTGGCTTTCTGTTTATTTTGTTATCAGTTTCCCTTGCTGAGCAAAAACTTCTTAGTCTGATGTAGTCCCATTCATTAATTTTTGCCTTCACTTCTCTTGCCATTGGAGTCAAATTCATAAAATGCTCTTTAAAACTCAGGTCCATGAGTTGAGTACCTATGTCTTCTTCTATGTACTTAATTGTTTCAGGTCTTATGTTTAGATCTTTGATCCATTTTGAGTTAATTTTTGTACAGGGGGAGAGACTGTAGTCCAGTTTCATTCTTTTGCATGTGGCTTTCCAGTTTTCCCAGCACCATTTATTGAAGAGGCTTTCTTTTCTCCATTGTGTGTTGTTGGCCCCTTTATCAAAGATTATTTGACTATATATATGTGGTTTTATTTCTGGACTTTCTATTCTGTTCCATTGGTCTGAGTGTCTATTTTTCTGCCAATACCATGCTGTTTTGATTGTCGTGGCCCTATAATAGAGTTTGAAGTCAGGTATTGTTATGCCCCCAGCTTCATTCTTTTTCTTTAGGATTGCTTTGGCTATTCGGGGTTTTTTATACTTCCATATAAATCTGATGATTTTTTGCTCTATTTCTTTAAAAAATGTCATTGGAATTTTGATGGGAATTGCATTAAATTTGTATATTGCTTTGGGTAATATAGCCATCTTGATTATATTTATTCTTCCTAGCCAAGAACAAGGTATATTCTTCCATCTCATTATATCTTTTTCGATTTCCCTTAACAATGGTTTATAGTTTTCATTATATAAGTCCTTTACATTCTTTGTTATGTTTATTCCTAAGTATTTTATTTTTTTTGTTGCAATCGTGAAGGGGATTATTCTTTTGAGTTCGTTCTCAATTGTTGGCATATAGAAAGGCTATTGACTTCTGTATGTTAATTTTGTATCCTGCGACCTTACTGTATTGGCTTATTGTTTCTAGTAGTCTTTTTGTGGATTCTTTGGGGTTTTCGATGTATAGGATCATATCATCTGCAAAACGTGATACCTTTACTTCTTCTTTTCCGATATGGATGCCTTTTATTTCTTTGTCTTGTCGGATTGCTCTGGCTAGAACCTCTAGTACCACATTAAATAAGAGTGGAGAGAGTGGACAACCCTGTCTTGTTCCTGATTTAAGGGGGAAAGCCTTCAGTTTAGTGCCATTTAATATGATGTTAGCTGATGGTTTATCATATATGGCCTTTATCATGTTGAGATATTTTCCTTCTATACCCATTTTGTTGAGAGTCTTAAACATAAAATTGTGTTGTATTTTATCAAAAACCTTTTCTGCGTCTATTGATAAGATCATGTGGTTTTTGTTCTTTGTTTTGTTGATATGGTATATTAAGTTAACCGTTTTATGTATGTTGAACCATCCTTGAGATTCTGGGATGAATCCCACTTGATCATGATGTATTATTTTTTTTAATATGTTGTTGTATTCGATTTGCTAGTATTTTGTTTAGTATTTTAGCATCTGTATTCATTAGAGATATTGGTCTGTAGTTTTTTTTGTGTGTGTGCCATCCTTGCCTGGTTTTGGTATGAGGGTTATGTTGGCCTCATAAAATGTGTTTGGAAGTATTGTTTCTTCTTCAATTTTTTGGAAGACTTTGAGTAGAATAGGAACCAAGTCTTCTTTGAATGTTTGATAAAATTCGCTGGTATAGCCGTCAGGGCCTGGACTTTTATTTTTGGGGAGGTTTTTAATGGTTTTTTTCTATTTCTTCTCTACTAATAGGTCTGTTTAGGCTTTCTGCTTCTTCTTGACTCAATCTAGGAAAGTTGTATTGTTCTAGGAATTTATCCATTTCTTCTAGGTTGTTGAATTTAGTGGCATAAAGTTTTTCATAGTATTCTACAATAATTCTTTGTATATCTACGGTGTCTGTGGTGATTTCTCCTCTTTCATTTTGGATTTTGTTTATATGAGTTCTTACTCTTTCTTCCTTGGTAAGTCTTGCCAAGGGTTTGTCAATTTTGTTGATCTTTTCAAAGAACCAGCTCCTTGTTCTATTAATTTTTTCTATAGTTTTTCTGTTCTCTAATTCATTTATTTCTGCTCTGATTTTTATTATCTTCTTTCTTCGGCTGGTTTTGGGTTGTCTTTTTCTTCTTTTTCTAGTTCCTTAAGGTGGGAAGTTAAGTGGTTCACTTGGGCTCTCTCTTGTTTGTTCATATATGCCTGAAGTGATATGAACTTTCCTCTTATCACTGCTTTTGCTGCATCCCATAGATTATGATATGTCGTATTGTCATTTTCATTAGTCTGTATATATCTTTTGATCTCTGCACTTTCTTCTTTGACCCATTCATTTTTTAAAAGAATGTTGTTTAGTTTCCACATTTTTGTGGGATTTTTTTTCTCTTTTTTGCAGTTGAATTCGAGTTTCAAGGCTTTATGATCAGAAAATATGCTTGGTACAACTTCGATTTTTCTGAATTTGCTGATGTTGTTTTTGTGGCCCAACATATGGTCAATTCTTGAGGATGATCCATGTACACTGGAGAAAAATGTATACTCAGTCACTTTGGGATGAAATGTCCTGTAGATGTCTATCATATCCAGGTGCTCTAGTGTTTTGTTTAAGGCCACTATGTCCTTGTTGATTTTCTGTTTGGATGACCTATCTAGAGCCATCAGTGGTGTATTGAGGTATCCAAGTATGATTGTATTTTTGTCAGTTTTTGTTTTAAGATCAATAAGTAGCTGTCTTATATATTTTGGTGCTCCTTATTTTGGTGCATATATATTAAGAATTGTTATGTCTTCTTGATTCAATGTCCCCTTAACCATTATGAAATGGCCATTTTTGTCTATGAGTACATTTGCTGTCTTGTAGTCAGCATTATCAGATATGAGTATTGCTATATCTGCTTTCTTTTGGATGTTATTTGCTTGGAGTATTGTTTTCCAGCCTTTCACTTTGAATTTGTTTTTATCCTTGTTACTTAGATGAGTTTCCTGTAGGCAGCATACAGTTGGATTTTTTTTTTTAATCCATTCTGCTACTCTGTGCCTTTTTATTGGTGAGTTTAATCCGTTTACATTTAGTGTAATTATTGACACTTGTGAGTTCCCTATTGCCATTTTATATCTTGCTTTCTGTTAGTTTTGTGTCTTGTTTGATTCTTCTGTTTTGTTTTTCTATCTTTTGTTTTTATTTGGTTGTATTCCATACATCTTTCCTCTGTTGCTATCTTTTTTATCTCATGTGCTTCTTTGGTGATTTTTTCAATGGTGGTTACCTTTGAGTAATGAAAAGGGTTCCTACCCTGTTCATAATAGCGAACTATTTTGTGAATACTTTTGCACTCCATCGTCCTTTGCTACTGTTAATCTCCATCTTCTCCCCCCCTTTCTTTTTGTTGTTGTCACAGTTTAAATTTGGTTTTATTTTGTTCTTCTTGGAGCTTTTACTTGTGGCTCTATTTTTTTATCTTTTTCTCTGATTGGAGAACCCCCTTTAGTAATTCCTGGAGTGGGGGTTTTCTGATGATAAATTCCCTCATCTTTTCTGTATCTGTGAATGTTTTTATTTCTCCTTCATATTTGAAGGATAGCATTGATGGGTATAGTATTCGTGGCTGAAAGTTTCTCTCTTTCAGGACTTTAAATATTGGGGTCCACTCTCTTCTAGCTTGTAGAGTTTCTGCTGAGAAATCTGATGATAATCTAATGGGCCTTCCTTTATATATTGTATTCTTCTTTTCCCTGACTGCCTTGAAAATTTTTTCTTTGCTGTTGGTTTGTGTCAATTTCATTATGATATGCCTTGGAGTAGTATTGTTGGGGTTAAGAAAACTCGGAGTTCTGTTTGCTTCTTGAACTTGAGGCTTTAGTTCTTTCCACAGGTTTGGGAAGTTCTCATCTATTATTTGTTTGAGTATATTCTCCATTCCATTTTCTCTCTCTTCTACCTCTGATATACCTATTATTCTTATGTTATTCTTTTTGATGGAGTCAGATAATTCTTGTAGGGCTCATTTTTTTTAATTTTTGAGTCTCTTTCTTCTTCTCTCTGTTGTGCCTCAAGTTGCTTGTCTTCTATTTCACTAATCCTCTCTTCTATCTGACCTGTTCTATTAGCTAAGCTTGTTACTTCGTTTTTCAGCTCGTGAATTGAGTTTTTCATCTCTGTTTGATTTGTTTTTATAGTTTCAATTTCCTTGGACATATATTCTTTGTGCTCATTGAGTTGTTTTCTGAGTTCCCTAAATTGCCTTTCTGTGTTTTCTTGTATATCTCTGAGTATTTTTAGGATTTCTATCTTGAATTCTCTGTCATTTAGCTCCAAGGTTTCCAATATATTAAATTTTTTCTCCATAGATTTTTCCTCATCTAGCTGTGTTACCTCTCTTTCTTTTTTATCCATGATATTCAATTTTCTCTTCCTTAATGGCATCTGAGGATGGTTTTGTTGATAGTATTAATGAGATTTAATAAAGAATAAAAAGTTAAAAAAATAAAAAATCGAAAAGAGTTGTTTTTTTAAAAAAAATTAATAATGAAATAAAGAAAAATAAAATAAAATTTAAATTAAAAAAAAGAAATTATTCCCCCCCTCCTTTTTTCCTCTCCTCTCCTCTCCCCTCTTTCTTGAGAAAATCTTGTGGTGAACTGTGAATTATAACAAATAATGCCTGTAATGGAGGGCCTGAATTGGGGAAAAGTAATAAAGGAGCAAAAAAAAGAAAAAAGAAAAGAAAAAAAAAAAGAAGGGGGTATGGACCCACAAAAAGTAAATAAGGAAAAAATTTGGGTCAAGAATAAAATGATTTGCTCTTAGATGTTGGTTGACTAAGAGTTATGATAAGAGGAATAAGAGGAAAATAGAAAAATGGGGGGACAAATCAAAAAATTACTATTGTATTTAGTGGAGCAAGAACTAGATAAAATGGAGATCCAGGGATGGGAGCACTGCTAGTGAGTTAAAAGGGTGAAGTAAACCCCCCCCCCAAATGCCACAAACATAAGTTTGAGTCCCAGATAAGATAATTTGTTTGTTATTTAGGTTTGAATGAGAGGAGATGTAAAGGAGAAAGGAAGAAACTAATATAGAGGGAGAAAAGAAAGAGAGAGAGAGAAAAAAGAGGGAACCACTAAAAGAAGAAAAAAGAAAAAAGAGGAGAGAGAGAGAGAGAGAGAGAGTTAAGGGTTTTAGAGTGCAACCCTCATAGAGAGAAAGGAAGAAGAAAGAAAAGATAATGGGAGATGTAACACTTATGGGTAGTATAGTTCAAGGAGAGGAGAGAGTAAAACTGGCTGAGAGTTAATCAGCCAAATTGGAGGAGGCAAAAAAATATCAAGAATGAAAATAAGAGAAACAAACGAACAAATATAATAAAATGGGATAGGTTATAAAGTCTGCAGATTATTCTTGATTTTGAGAGGTTATCTTCTTTTTCTTTTCTCTCCCTCTTCCTGGTCGGTGACTCTGTACCCTGGGTTCTGCCCTTTGGCATGCTCAGGTAGAGGTTTGCAGTTGATAAGTCTCTATGGCGATGTCATGTATTGTGCTTTAGTCTCATTGGCAGTCGAGGCTCATTAGCATTTATAGGCTCCAACAGTGAGGGAGTCTGTGTTCCTGGAGCCTTTCTCCTAGTCTTTCCTTCCTCAATTAGTAGCCTGATAATCCAGCTATGGGGTTGCTGCTGCCTCTGCCTGGATAGTAAGAGGCTCAAAGAGCTGGCAACTCCCCACTCTATTTCCACTCAGCACAGGGCTCTGGGTAAGGCTCAGTCAGTCAGAGCTGCTATCATAATCATGCGGTGTTTCCACCCACTCAAAGAGCTCTGGCTCTGCCACTCTCTCCGGTAACACAGGTGGGTGCCCACTTCTGGGGCGCTTGGAGGAAACTCTCACTCACTATCTGTGCACGCAGACCAGGATATCCGGCCAGCAGTCTCACGCTCTGAGTGAAACCCTCAACCGCATGGAATAGTTGCAGCGTTGGAATTGGCTCTCGCTCCATCCCCGTGTGCGGCTTTTGCAAGGCACTGGGGCGGCCTGAGATTCCACTTTGGCCCACACGAAGGCCCCTGACTCTGCTCCTCTGTGCGATAACACGGGCGCGCACTGCCAAGGCACTCGGAGGAATCTCTCTCTATCTGCGCGTGCAGACCAGGATATCAGGCCGGCCGCGTTTCCCTCTGAGTGAATCCCCTACCAGCACGGAAAAGTTCCACCATTGGAATTAGTTCTCGCTCCCTCCCATGCATGGCTTTCCCAGGGCGCTGGGGCTGCCCAGAGATTCCGCTTTCGGCCCACACAAAGGCCTCTGACTCTGCTTCTCTGTGGGGTAACTCGGGCACCCACTCCTGGGGCTTAGGAAGAAATCTCTCGCCCACTATCTGCACGCACGGACCAGGAGATTGGGTAAAATGGCTGCCCCACTTGTGTTTCTTTGTTTGGGTTTGGCGCGAGTGTTAGCTTGTATTGCCCAGGTTGCCACAGGATCAGTTTTTCCTCGGCTTGGATCTCCGTGCCACAGCCTGGTTCGGCCGTTAGTGCCACGGCCTGGATCTATTCACCCCCTTTGCCCACCTCAGTTTCTATATTCACGGATCCCAGAGAAAGCCGCCCTGTTTAGGTTAGTGAGGAAGGCGGAGCATTTCTTACTCCCTATTTCCTTTGGGGTTTGGTTATATATTTAGCCAATTTTTCACTCGACCATACCTTTGGGTGTATTGCGAAACATCTGGAGGCTCCAAGGCTAGGTTTTTCTGTTTCTGGTTGAAGATCTTGTTGAGTTTTGGGGGAGATTTATTGGTATCGCTTCCTACCCCGCCATTACTCTGATGTCATCTTCCATGGATGGGAGTTTTGACAGTGATGAGGAGTTGTATGAATTTTATGATGAATAAAACTTGAGTTCAATAACTTTATGTAATATATATTTTTTTAATTTAGGTCCTCAAAATTAAGGTGCATCTTATACATGGGCATGTCTTATACATGGGGAAATACAGTAAAGCTGCCATTTTCCAGAGCACTTTCTCAATCTGTTGAGACACTGCTTCCTAGCAATTGTTGACAGTTTGGCTCAAATAAACTCATAAAAATTCTTACAGGTTTGGAAGTTGTTTTACACTGATAATTGCCATTAATGAAAAAAAATATTCTTCATTGTCAATTAATATATTGTCCTGCTCGTTTAGTCACAGGGATCTGGTGAGTTTAGTTAAATGTGTGTTGGCATCTCTTATTCCAGTCAATATGAAGGCCTCTGACAAAGATCAAATGTTGGACTATACCAAAATATTAGCATGTAGTAAGATCACTTGGTAGCCAGTTACCCAAATCTCCTCTCTTGATAACCTTTACTCATTATCATCAACTTATGAAATATTCTATTAAATTTTAATATGCATAAAAATGTGCAAAAATAAACACACATTGTTTGATAAAATTTGACACATTGAATATACTTGTGTAGCCTAAAACCAGGAAGAGAAAACTATAAACACTTTAAAGCCCAACCCCCACCCCTGGCTAAGTTGTTAAAGGGTATCTAAAATTTTAATTTAGATATCATTGCCTGTTCTTGTCTGTTCTTTAACTGTATAAAAATAAAATCAGTGACATCAGAGAAATGGCACTGTGAGGAGTGCTGCTGATACCTCTCCTTGAAACTTGAACAAATTCAGCAACTAGAGACAGAAAAACAATCTTAGGAGCATCTGAAATACACATACATCAAACGAAGGTACGATCGGGCAAAAAGATGACTGAATATATAACCCAGTCTAAAGGAAATAAGATGGAGAACAGAATATTCCACTTTCCTCACTGACCTGAGCAAGGGCTACTTTCACTTGGAACTGAGAGAAAGCGAGGGCAGGGGCATTGAAAAAGCTGGGCTAGGGAAGAGATGTTCAAGTCAAAGAGAAAGTGTGCCTGTGGCCCAGCGCATGTGGAGCTAACGCCAGCAGCAGACCCTGGCAGAGGTGGGTGAGCAGTTCCCTTGTTTACTCCTAGTATCCCAGTCGGTGAGCACAGGCCGTGTGCAAGTGGATCCACCTGGTGCTTCGGGTGTGGGTGCCCGCACTCCTGGATGGAGGGGCTGGGTCAGAGACTGTCAGTAGTGACCCTTTGTGTGATCTGTGACCAGAGTTTCTGAGTAATCCCAGCTACCCAAACAGTAGCACACAGGAAGTGCATGAAAGCCAGCTTCCCTACACCCAGACCTGTCTGGGTGCAGCACCTCCACCAGCCATACAGGCTAAAAAAGCATACTCCTGGGGAAGAGAACTGTGGAAGTGGTGGAGGAAAGGGCACCAAGGGAGCTTGCAGACAGTCTCTGGAGAGCAGAACTGCGGAGTGCTGAGGCATACTAGACATGCCCAGAGGCTCACAGAAAGACACCTGAAAGGCAGTTGGCTCCCAACTCTGACTGATTATGCTAGTGGCTCTGGCTCGCAAAGCCTTACCCAGAACCCTGCGTTGATGGGGACAGAGGGGGGATTTGGCAGCTCTTAGAGCCTCTTGCTCTCCAGGCAGTGGCTGGGGCAACTTAACAGCTGGGTCCCAGGATGTTGGCTCAGGAAAGAGTTTTGGGGAGAGCCTTCAGGAAAACGGACTCTCCCATTGTTGGAGCCTGCAAACACTGACTAGTCCCACCTACCAACGGGACTGAGGCCTAGTTTATGTCATCACCATAGTGACACAACAGCAAATGTCTGCCTCAGAGTGCCACAGGGGCAGAACCTAGGGTACAGCACCACCGGCCAAAAAGAGAGAGAAGAAAGAAAAAGGAAGAAGATAACTTCTCAAAACCAGGAAAAATCTACAGTCTTTATAAATTTTTTCATTTTTTTAATGTATTTTTTATCTTTATATTTTCCTTCTACCTTGATCATTTTATCCTCTTTCCATTTTATTCTTTTTTTTTTATTTTGAACGTTATTAACCATAGGTGTTACATTTTCCATTCTTTTTTTTTTTTGTAGAAGTGTTACATTCCAAAAAACTTAACTCAAATTTTTTTTCTCTCTCTCTCTTTTTGTTTCTTCTTTTCTCTTTCACTTTTTCTCGCATTTGAATCTCACTCAGAAGCAAATTATTTTATTCTGGATTCAAACTTTTCTTTGTGGCATTTTGTGTGCTTTTTACTTCGCTTTTTATCTCTTTAGCATTTCCCCCAACTCAGGCTCTCCATTCTATAGTTTTTGTGCCACTTAATATAATAGAAATTTTATTTTAAACTGTATTTTTTTCTTTTTTCTCACTTTCTTTTTTTTCCCTTTTCTCTGACAAAATTTCTCTCATTTGACCATCATTTACAAACAAATTATTTTATTCTTGATCCAATTTTTTTTTGTGGAATTTTGTGGGGTTTTGCCTTGTTTTTTGCCTCTTTGTCACTTCTCCCAACCCCAGCCATCTTTTCTACATATTTTTGTTCCACTTAGCACAATAGAATTTTTAGTTTTTCACTGCATTTTCTCAAAAAAATTTTTTATCAACTCTTATTAGTGTTATAAACAATACCAATATCAAATGCCATTAAATAAAAATAAATCAAATATCATTAATACAAAGAAAAGTGATGTAGCTCACAGATAGATGAGAAAATAATCTATAGAAAAAAATTTTCAGTAGCTTAGGAACTGTGGAATTAAATGACAGAGAATTTAAAATTGAAGTCCTAAAAATACTCAGGGATATACAAGAAAGCACAGAAAGGCAATTTAGGGAGCTCAAAAAACAATTCAATAAAACAGAAAGAATAGTTTACCAAGGAAATTGAAACTAGAAAAATGAATCAAACTCAAATGAAAAACTCAATTCATGAACTGAAAAATGAGGTAACAAGCTTAGCCAATAGAACAGGCCAGATAGAGGAGAGAATGAGTGACATAGAAGAGAGGCAACTAGAGGTACTACAGAGAGAAGAGGAGAGAGATTCACAAAAAAGAAAAATGAGATAGCCAAAAAGGATTTGTCTGACTCCATCAGAAAGAGCACCATATGAATAATGGGTATATCAGAAGGAGAAGAGAGAGAAAATGGAATGGAGAACTTTTTAAAACAAATAATAGATGAGAACTTCCCAAGCCTGTGGAAAGAACTAAAGCCTCAAATTCAAGAAGCAAACAAAACACCGAGTTATCTTAACCCCAACAAACCTACTCCAAGGCATATCATAATGAAATTGGCACAAACCAACAGCAAAGAAAAAGTTCTCAAGGCAGCCAGGGAAAAGAAGAATACAACATATAAAAGAAGGCCCATTAGATTATCAAAAGATTTCTCAGCAGAAACTACAAGCTAGAAGAGAGTGGACCCCAATATTTAAAGTTCTGAAAAAAAGAAACTTCCAGCCAAGAACACTATACCCATCAAAGCTATCCTTCAAATATGAAGGAGAAATAAAAAAAAATCATAGATAGGGAAAAGATGAGGGAATTTATTACCAGAAAGCCTCTACTTCAAAAAATAATAAAGGGGGTTTTTGACCAGACACAAAGATCAAAACAAAACAAAACTACAATTAAAGCTACATCAAGATCACAAAAAAACAAGATTAATCTGTGACAAACAAAAAAGGGGAGAGAACAAATATTAACAGTAACAAAAGAGGATGGAGTGCAGAAGCACTCATAAGAAAATGTACTACAATGAACGTGATATGTATGCTTTGCATTACTTAATGGTAACCACCCCTGAAAAAGCCAACACAGAAGTACATGGCTTGAAAAAAGAAGTAACAGAGGAAAGAAGTATGGATTACAACCAAACAAAAAC
The DNA here is from genome assembly GCF_036850765.1 of Saccopteryx bilineata. NCBI lineage: Eukaryota > Metazoa > Chordata > Mammalia > Chiroptera > Emballonuridae > Saccopteryx > Saccopteryx bilineata. The sequence goes on along the minus strand of NC_089498.1, from coordinate 53,599,340 downwards.
AAATGATAGAAAAATAAAAGAGAAGAACCAAACAAGATACAAAACTATCAGAAAGCAATATATAAAATGCCAATAGGAAACCCTCAAATATCACTAATTACACTAAACATAAGTGGGTTAAACTTACCACTAAAAAGACACAGAGCAGTAGAATGGATTAAAAAAGAAATTCCAACTGTATGCTGCCTATAAGAAACACATCTAAGCTACAGGTATTAAAACAAATTCAAAGTGAAAGGTTGGAAAACAATACTCCAAGCAAATAACATCTAAATAAAGCAAGTGTAGCAATACTCATATCTAACAATGCTGACTACAAGACAGCAAAGATAATCAGAGACAAAAACGGTCATTCATAATGATAAAAGAGACATTGAATCAAAAAAACATAACACCTCTTAATATATATGCACCAAACCAAAGAACACCAAAATATGTAAGCTACTGACTGACCTAAAAACAAAAACCAACAAAAATACAATCATACTTGGAGACCTCAATACACTGCTGATGGCTCTAGATTGTTCATGCAAACAAACAATCAATAAATAAATATTGACCTTAAATGAAACACTGGAACAATTGGATATGATAGACATCTACAGGACATTTCATCTCAAAGTGCCAGGGAATACATTTTTCTGTAGAGTACATGGAACATTCTCAAGAACTGACCATATGTTGGGCCACAAAAATAACATCAACAAATTCAGAAAGACTAAAATTATACCAAGCATATGTTCTGATCATAAAGCCTTGAAACTAGAATTCAACTGCAAAAATGACATAAACAAATCCACAAAAATTTGGAAACTAAACAGCATATTTTTAAAAAATGAATGAGTCAAGAAGAAATAGCTTAGAGATAAAAAAAAAAACATACAGGCAAATGAAAATAACAATATAACATATCAGAATCTCTGGGATGCAGCAAAAGCAGTAATAAGAGGGAAGTTCATATTGCTACAGGCCTATACAAACAAACAAGAGAGAGCCTAAGTAAACCAATTAACTTTACATCTTAAGGAATTAGAAGAAAAAAAGAACAAAGACAACCCCAAAACAGCAGAAGAGTGGAAATAATAAAAATCAGAGCAGAAATAAAGGAAATAGACAACAAAAAAATTATAGAAAAAATTAATAAAATGAGGAGCTGGTTCTTTGGAAAGGTCAACAAAATTGACAAATCCTTGGCAAGACTCACCAAGGAGAAAAGAGAAAGGACTCATATAAATAAAATCCAAAATGAAAGAGGAGAAATCACCACAGACATCATAGATATACAAAGAATTATTGTAGAATACTATGAAAAACTATATACCACCAAATTTAACAATATAGAAGAAATGGATAAATTCCTAGAATATTACAATCTTCCTAGACTGAGTCATGAAGAAGCAGAAAACCTAAACAGACCCATAAGCAAGGAGGAAATAGAAACAACTATTAAAAACTTCCCCAAAAATAAAAGTCCAGGGCCAGATGGCTATACTAGTGAATTCTAGCAAACAATCAAAGAAGACTTGGTTCCTATTTTACTCAAAGTCTTCCAAAAATTGAAGAAAAAGCAAATAACCCTTATACCAAAACCTGGCAAGGACAGCACAAACAAAGAAAACTACCGACCAATATCTCTAATGAATACAGATGTTAAAATACTAAATAAAATACTAGCAAATTGAATATAAAAACAAATTATTAATATAATTCATCATGATCAAGTGGGATTCATCCCAGAATCACAAGGATGGTTCAACATACATAAAACGATTAACATAATACACCTTATCAAGAAAACAAAGAACAAAAACCATATGATCATATCAATGGATGCAGAAAAGGCATTCAATAAAATACATCATTTTATGTTTAAAACACTTAACAAAATGGGTATAGAAGAAAAATATCTCAAAAAATAAAGGCCAATTATGATAAACCATCAGCTAACATCGTATTAAATGGCATAAAACTGGGGGCTTTTCCCCTAAAATCAGGAACAAGACAAGGTTGTACACTCTCTCCATTCTTATTAAACGTAGTGCTGGAAGTTCTAGCCAGAGCAATCAGACAAGAGAGAGAAATAATAGGCATTCATATTAAGAAAGAAGAAGTAAAGGTTTCACTTTTTGCAGATGATATGATCTTGTACATCAAAAACCCCAAGGACTCCACAAAAAGACTACTAGAAACAATAAACCAATACAGTAAGGTTGCTGAATACAAAATTATTATACAAAAGTCCATTGCTTCCTATATGCCAACAATGAAACATCAGAAAACGAGCTCAAAAAAACAATCCCCTTCATGGTTTCAACAAAAATAAAATAAAATACCTAGAAATAAACAACAAAGAATGTAAAGGACCTGAATAATGAAAACTACAAAGCATTGTTAAGGGAAATCAAAAAAGATATAATGAAATGGAAAGATATTCCTTGTTCTTGGATAGGAAAAATAAATATAGTCAAAATGACTATATTACCCAAAATGATATGCAAATTTAATGCAATTCCCATCAAAATTCCAATGTCATATTTTAAAGAAATGGAACAAAAAATCATTAGGTTTATATGGAACTATAAAAAAACCCTGAATAGCCAGAGCAATCCTAAGGAAAAAGAACAAAGCTGGGGCATTACAATACCTGACTTCAAATTATATTATAGACTCACGATAATCAAAACAGCATGGTACTGGCAGAAAAGTAGACACTCAGCTCAATGGAACAGAATAGAAAGCCCAGAAATAAAACCACATATATTTGGTCAAATAATTTTGATAAAGGGGCCAACAACATACAATGGAGAAAAGAAAGCCTCTTCAACAAATGGTGCTGGGAAAACTGGAAAATCACATGCAAAAGAATGATATTCAACTACAGTTTATCCCCTTGTACAAAAATTAATTCAAAATGTATCAAAGACCATCCTGACCTGTGGTGGTGCAGTGGATAAAGCATCGACCTGGAAATGCTGAAGTCGCTGGTTTGAAACCCTGGGCTTGCCTGGTCAAGGCACATATGGGAGTTGATGCTTTCAGCTCCTACCCCCTGTCTCTCTCTCCTCTCTCTCTCTCTCTCCCTCTCTTCTCTCTAAAATGAATAAATAAAATAAAAATTAAAAAAATGTATCAAAGACCTAAATATAAGACCGGAAACAATAAATAAGATAGAAGAAAACATAGAACTTGGTTACAAAGAGCACTTTATGAATATGACTCCAAAGGCAAGGGAAGTGAAGGCAAAGATAAATGAATGGGACTACATCAGACTAAGAAGCTTTTGCACAGCAAAGGAAACTGACTACAAAACAAACAGACAGCCAACTAAATGGGAGATGATATTTTTAAACAATAGCACAGATAAGGGCCTAATATCCAAAATATACAAAGAACTCATAAAACTCAACAACAAACAAACAATTCAATTTAAAAATGGGAAGAGGACATGAACAGACACTTCTCCCAGGAAGAAATGACCAACAGATATATGAAAAGATGCTCATCTTTATTAGTTATTAGAGAAATGCAAATCAAAATATGCAAAGATCTCATAAAACTCAACAATAAACAAGAAAACAATCCAATAAAAAAATAGGAAGAGGATATAAATAGACATTTCTCCCAGGAAGAAATAAAAATGGCCAACATATAATATATATGAAAAAATGCTCATCTTCATTAGCTATGAGAGAAATGGTAATCAAAACTACAATGAGATACCACCTCACATTTGTTAGATTAGCTATTATCAACAAGACAGGTAATAACAAATGTTGGAGAGGCTGTGGAAAAAAATGAACCCTCATCCACTATTGGTGGTAATGTAAAGTAGTACAACTGCTATGGAAGAAAGTATGGTGGTTCCTCAAAAAATTAAAAACAGAACTACCATATAACCCAGCAATCTCTCTACTGGGAATATATCTCCATAACTCAAAAACACTGGTACGTAAAGACACATGTAGCCCCATGTTCATTGCAGCATTGTTCACAGTGGCCAAGACATGGAAACAACCAAAATGCCCTTCAATAGATGACTGGATAAAGAAGATGTGGTACATATACACTATGGAATACTACTCAGTCATAAGAAATGATGACATCGGTTCCTTTACAACAACATGGATGGACCTTGATAACATTATACTGAGTGAAATAAGTAAATCAGAAAAAACTAAGAACTATATGATTCCATACATAGATGGGACATAAAATGAGACTCAAGGACATGGACAAGAGTATGGTGGTTACTGGGGGTGGGGAGGGCATGAGAGGGGGTGGGGGGAAAAGAGGGGCACAAAGAAAACCAGATAGAAGGTGACAGAAGTCTATATGACTTTGGGTGATGGGTATGCAACATAATCAAATGTCAAAATAACCTGAGATATTTTCACTGAACCTATGTACCCTGATTGATTAATGTCACCCTATTAAAATTAATTTTAAAAAATCATACAGTATTTGTGCATTTGTGTTTAGATTATTCTCAATTATTTCACTCAAAATTATATTAATCTAATTTTTCCCTATTTTTCTATGTAGATTTAATTGATTTATTCAAATTATATATAAGGAGATATAGAAAACAAGGTATAAATACATTATAGTTTATCCATCCTTCTATTGATAAACATTGTGATTTATATGATTTTCTGTTTTTGAGTATCATGAATAATGCTGCCATGAATATTCTTGTTATGTCTTTCTTTGAACATACGCATACATTTCTGTTAGCGAACTTTTTGGGTCATAGAATATACATACACAGGGTCAAACACTTTTCCAAAGTGATTGTACCAATTTGCTCTCCTAGCAGGAGAGTATGATAGTTTAGTTACTCCACATCTTTTCTAATTCAATTATTCTCCTTATAATAAATTGGGAGTACCAAATAAATTAAAGATAATAAAGAAAACCAACAATTTTGAGAACTTCTTCTGTAAAGAGAAGCTGAGAAATGGGGCAGTGGTTGGAAGCAAAAGTGAGACAAAACTCACAGAAAACAATATAGGTTGTATCTGTTTTTCTAGCATACTTATATCTTTATATTTTTTATTAAAAGATACTTTATGTACTGAGCACTTTATAGCATTAATTTTTAAATTAGTCTTTAGTATATGAACTTTCTTGACAATGCAATGTGTAAAACTCATAGGTAAATAAAATGCTACAAAAATATTTTCTAGTATTTTCAGCTATAATGTAAAATGAAATATCTAGAAACCTCATTATTTTCTTTAAAATAGGAGAAAGAATTTTACTTTGACAATAAAAAATAAAATCAACTTTTCAAATATAGTTTCAAAAATAGTTTTGTAGACAATTACAGTCTCTAATAAAAATTCATTTACAGTTAACAGTGATTAAAAGATCACTTTGATTTTAGAACACAGCTATTTAGAAGTTAAGATCTTCTGAATTTGGAATTAAATGCTAGAGACAATTACATACAACCCCCCCCCCAAATACTACCCTTTGTCTCATCTTAATAAGTCTAAAGATGCATTTTATGAAATGATGCTAATCACCACTAGCTCTTAGAGAAATGCAAGTCAAAAATACAATCCAATACCACCTTATACCTGTTAGATAGGCTGTTGTCACTAAGACAGGTAATAACAAGTGTTGGAGAGGCTGTGGAGAAAAAAGAATCCTCATTCACTGTTGGTGGGAATGTAAACTTATGTAGCCATTATGGAAGACAGTATGGCAATACTTCAAAAAATTAAGAATAGAATTATTATATGACCTAGCAATCCCTTTATTGGTATCTACCAAAAAACTCAAAAACATTGGTACATGAAGACACATGCACTCCCATATTCATTGCAGCATTATTTACAGTGGCCAAGTCATGGAAACAATCAAAGTGTACTTCGACAGAGGATTGGATAAAGAAGATGTCGCACATATACACAGTAGAATACTATTCAGCCATAAGAAATGATGACATATTGCCATTTACAACAACATGGATGGATCTTGAGAACATTATACTGAGTGAAATAAGTAAATCAGAAAAAGTTAAGAATAATATGATTTCACACATAGGTGGGATATAAAACTGAGACACATGGACATAGATAAAAAGTGAAATGGTTACTAGGGTGGGTGAGTGAGGGGGGAAGGGAGTAAAGTACAAATATATGGTGATGGAAAATGATTTGACTTTGGGTAATAGGCACACAACACAATCAACAGTTCAAATGCTATAGAGATGTTCATTTGAAACCCATACACTCTTATTGATCAATGTCACTCCATTAAATTTAATTTTAAAAAGTGTATTTTCAAATGTACCATTTTTTTTGTAGCTGTGTTCCTATAAATCTTAAAACAAAAGCATCATAATTTCTGGAATTAATTAAATGTAAGTCTTATTGGCCACAACTATTTGAAAATTTGCATTTTTTATTGAAAAACTCAGCATTATTATTAATAGGTATTCTTCAAGCATATACAGAGTTGGACAAAAATAAGTTTATGTTTTTTCATATGTAAAATAATAACGTTTGTTCATATGTAAAATAATACAATAATAAATGAATAATAATATAAGAACAAACTCTGTGTTCTAAGTACTCACAAGTGTAAACTACATTTTCCCCATCCAGTACTGTGAAAGACCACTAAGGTACAAATCAAAGCAGGAAAAATAATGCCTCTACTTCTCAAGAAATAGAATATTCAGTAAATTGGGGGGGGGGTATATTAGCATCAATTTACTACTGTAGTTCTTTGATTTTCCTCTAAATTTCCTTTAAACTATCCAAGGGCATTTTATCTATTCTTCATCTCCAATGTCTTTGACTTTGTTTGTATATGTATGTATGTTTGTGTGTATATATATGCATCAGGGAAAGATTATATTATATAAACAATGTATTGATATGTTAATTTTAAAAGAACATTTTAAGAAATATTTTGCCCACAGAAGAAACAACAATTAGTTTTATTGCTTTTAGGCTGTCCTAGTGGGTTTTAAACTGACAAGTGACACGATCTGAGTTTCATCCTTTAAAAATCCCTCTGACTATTACATTATAAAGAGCCCATGAGGAGACTAAAGTGGAAGCAAATATACAGTTGAAGCCATTGCTATGACACAAATGGGAGATTACAGTTTTTGACCACTAGCAGTGAAAGTAATAAAGGTAGAAACATTCTGAACTCACAATAATAAGAGAGCAAAAACCTCTTTTAGAAGATTGGAGATGAGATATGTATTTAAAAATGAAAATTTAACTGAGTAAACTTAAAGGTCAGATTGGCTTTCTTTAAGGATTCATGAATTCGGCAGCATCCCATCTAGCAAATAAAAAGGAGTTCCATTAACCTGTAGAAGAGAATGGCTTTTAACACTGGAAAGAGAATAGAAAGAGTAAATTATTAGCAACAAATGCATTGTTTCAAGCAAGGTTGCCTTAATGGGTCCAAAGGGCCCTATTGGCTGAATTATCTCACTAGTACTGACCAGGTAATTCCATGTTGACCTGTTAAAGATTACATTCCTGGGAAACTGAAACTGCAATTTAGTTTCAAGTGATTCCATTTTGGATCTTGGTCCAAGATTGCAATACCTTCTTTGGTCAAATAAACATTTCTTTATTCTTTATTATAGCCTATATATATTTATTCTTTATTATAGCAAATATATATATATTTGTTAACAGTTGTATATCTAAAATCTAAGCTGGAGATATGCATTTATAAGTCAGTGATATTGAAACCAGGTTTGGCTGACTCTACTCCAAAAGCCAATATTTGAGAGACAAGTGCTCATGTAAGGAAAAATGATTTATTTCTTCAAGACTCAGCACCTGGATAGATGAGGACTCTGTCCCAAAGACCACCTTAACATCTCAGTGCAGGCAGAGGTTTTGATAGGGAGGGAGAGGGAAAGCAGAACAAAAAGATCAAATGAAGGTAGTTAAAATGTTGTCTACGTGCAGACCAGCACAATCATTTGTGAAAAGTTCTCAAAACTGGTCAAGTGATACTCTGGTATGCATCATTCTGCTTTTATGGTTGAAGGTCCACAAATCTCCAAGAGTTGAAATACCTGAAATTTGGAGTCTTTTCCAGTTAGTTCCTAGAATTTAAAAAATATATTTATAGATTTTAGAGAGAGAGGAATGTAGAAAAGCAAGAAAGAGAGAGTAAAACATTGACTTGTAGTTTCACAACATTTACAGAAACAATGTCAAAAGAATGGTGGGGTGACTGACCTCAGTAGTGTGCAGTTATTTGAATCATGGGACTGGGTAAAATTCCCAAGAGACTAAATGTAAACAGAGAAGTGAAGAGACCAAGGACTAAGATTTGAGTCTTCAAAATATAGAAGTGAGAAGAACAACCCAGAAAAATAACACTGAGAAGGAGCCTTTAGGAAATACAGAGGGAAAATAAAAAGTGTAGTGAGCCAGAAGTGTGGTAATGAAAGCGTTCCAAAGGGTGAGAGCTCCGCAGTGTCAACTACTGCGATTGAATCAAGAAGACGCTGAACAACGACTTGCAGCTTCAGTAAGCACTTCCTTTGGAGTTTTCACTGAGTTCAAAGCAGAATTTGAGCAAATTTCAAAGAAATTGGCAATTGCCAAACAAAGTAAATAATGTTATGCTAATGGTTATTTGCCTGTATGCTGCCATACTGTGTTATAATTTTCTTCATTACATTGCTATTTTATACATAGTATGCATTTCTCTGTCACTGTAATGACTGTAATGACAAATTTTCATCCTTCTGCACAATCAAAATGGCATTGATAGGAATGAAATCCAGAAGCTAGGCCTGGTCAGAAAGGTGGTCACTGAGGCCCAGTGCTCAGTTATATTGCCTGTATCTCTCAATTTTTGCCCTACCTGTTAAATATATGCTATGTCATTATTTACTTTTATTTTTTTTAAAGAAATAAATTGGGAGGACCAAATAAATTGAAGATAATAAATAAAAACCAACAATTCTGAGAACTTCTTCTGTAAAGAGAAGCTGAGAAATGGGGCAGTGGTTGGAAGCAAAAGTGAGACAAAAAGCATTTTTTTTAAAGTGAGAGAAGGGAAGATAGTGAGACAGACTCTGGCATGTGCCCTTTCCAGGATCCACCAGGCAACCTCTGTCTCTAGAGCCAATGCTCAAATCAACCCAACAATTTTTAGAGCCTGAGGTTGACATACTTGGACCAACCAAGCTATCTTCAGCACCTGGGGGATCCTTGAACCAATGAAGTCACTGGCTGAAGGAGGGGAAAAGGAAGGGAAGGTGGAAAGGGAGGAAAAGAGAAGCAGATGATCACTTCTCTTGTGTGCCCTAACTGAGAATCAAATCCAGGATATCCATATACTGGGCCTACGATCTATCCACTGATTCAACTGGCCAGGACAAAAGCACTTTTTTACGATGGAAAATAAAATAGCATGTTCATGTAGAAGGGAGAGGGGAGAATAAATGGGAACAAGTTCTTGGGTAGCAAAAGGGGATGGAATGAAATGTATATACAGATGGAGAAGATGCAGGTGTTCTGGGGGTCTGGGTATCAAAACATCCATGACCCACTGTGGGTACTTGGTCTGTGCAGAAAGTAATTGAAATGCAAGTCAGACTAGAGTTTAAAGTGAAAATGAGTTTATTTGAGAAGCAGTGTGACAGATAGTAGGCTACTCCATAAACAGAGAAGTCTTATTTAATAGAATTTGCTTTCATTATTAGGGTTTATTTAATTAGGCAGGGTATTCAATAAGGGAAGGAATATTCAGGATCTTTCTAGGAAGGAGGCTCAGATTTCTCTGAGGAGCTGTGTCAGCCATTTTGTGTCCTTACATGTGCTTTCCATTTTGGATCATGGCAGCACTGGTGTGTTGTTTAGTATGGTAATGTATTACAATGAGTGCTCAATGTGACTAAGGGTTAAAGGTGAGGTGAGCCTGACCTGTGGTGGCGCAGTAGATAAAGCGTCGACCTGGAAATGCTGAGGTCGCCGGTTCGAAACCCTGGGCTTGCCTGGTCAAGGCACATATGGGAGTTGATGCTTCCAGCTCCTCCCCCCGTCTCTCTCTCTTCTCTCTCTCTCTCTCTCTCTCTCTCTCTGTCTCTCTCTCCTTCTCTCTCTCCTCTCTAAAATGAATAAATAAAAAATAAAAAAAATTTGAAAAAAAAAAAAATTAAAAAAAAAAATTTAAAAAAAAAATTTTTAAAAAAAAAAGGTGAGGTGAAATTAGTCACTATGTGGGATGGAGCTGGTCGCTGTCAGGTTTAAACCATAAATCTGGTAAAAGGTGGTCTTTCTTTTTTGTTGACAGTTTCTGTAGCTTGTTATTAGTCATTTCACCACGTCCATATCTCAAAAGAATTGACATTTACTGGAATTTTGGAGACTTCATCCAAAGTTATATCATAAAACTGTAGTAAAGATAGAGAGAAAGTATTGAAAATTTTAAAAAGGAATAGAAACTATCATAAAGTCATCTAACAAAAGAAGGATATGCACACCGAAGAGGGAATGCACTAGAAAAATACAGTAGCACTGTAGACCAACACAAAGAACCCCCTTTTGTGTAATAAATCAAGTCAGACAGGACCACTTCATGTTTTCACTAGCCATACTGAGTGGTACATATGCAAACACAAGGTAGGTAAATACTTTATTTTAATCATGATTAGTGGCTCAGACTCATGTATTTTTCTATTTCACTCTTATATTCATCCCCTCAGTAGTGCCAATAGAATAAAAGGCATATTTTAAGGTGAAGCAAACTATATCTTTAATAAATTAGTTGTGTTCTTTTATATGCAAGGGTTCTTTTAGGGTGCTTCTCAATACTTTGTAGCTATCCATTGTATCCTGAAGCATGTTCAGATTTCACCTTTTGTTTTTTGTTTGTTTGTTTGTTTTTTTACAGAGAGAGAGTCAGAGAGAGAGATAGATAGGGACAAACAAAAAGGAACGAAGAGAGATGAGAAGCATCAATCATTAGTTTTTCGTTGTGACACCTTAGTTGTCCATTGATTGCTTTCTCATATGTGCCTTGACCATGGGGCTACAGCAGACCAAGTAACTCCTTGCCTGAGCCAGCGATCTTGGGTCCAAGCTGGTGAGCTTTGCTTAAACTAGACGATCCCGTGCTCAAGCTGGTGACCTTGGAGTCTCTAACCTGGGTGTTCCACATCCCAGTCTGACACTCTATCCACTGTGCCACCGCCTGGTCAGGCACCTTTTGTTCTTAACATTTTAAATATATTCTATTGTATTATTCTCATCATATTTTAGTTTCTCAATTTGGTCTTGTTTCTAATTTATTTATTTTATATTTTTTTAATAAATTTTTATTAATGGTAATGGGATGACATTAATAAATCAGGGTACATATATTCAAAGAAAACATGTCTAGGTTATTTTGTCATCAAATTATGTTGCAAACCCCTCGCCCAAAGTCAGATTGTCCTCCGTCACCCTCTATCTAGTTCTCTGTGCCCCTCCCCCTCCCGCTAACTCTCTCCCTCCCTCCCTCCCATGTCCTCCCTCCCCCCCCACCCTTGGTAACCACCACACTCTTGTCCATGTCTCTTAGTCTCATTTTTATGTTCCACCAATGTATGGAATCATGTAGTTCTTGTTTTTTTCTGATTTACTTATTTCACTCCTTATAATGTTATCAAGATCCCACCATTTTGCTGTAAATGATCTGATGTCATCATTTCTTATGGCTGAGTAGTATTCCATAGTGTATATGTGCCACATCTTCTTTATCCAGTCTTCTATTGAAGGGCTTTTTGGTTGTTTCCATGTCTTGGCCACTGTGGACAGTGCTGCAATGAACATGGGGCTACATGTGTCTTCACGTATCAATGTTTCTGAGGTTTTGGGGTATATACCCAGTAGAGGGATTGCTGGGTCATAAGGTAGTTCTATTTGCAGTTTTTTGAGGAACCACCATACTTTCCTCCATAATGGTTGTACTACTTTACAGTCCCACCAACAGTGAATGAGGGTTCCTTTTTCTCCACAGCCTCTCCAACATTTGCTATTACCCGTCTTGTTGATAATAGCTAATCTAACAGGAGTGAGGTGGTATCTCATTGTAGTTTTGATTTGCAATTCTCTAATAACTAATGAAGCTGAGCATCTTTTCATATATCTGTTGGCCATTTGTATCTCTTCCTGGGAGAAGTGTCTGTTCATGTCCTCTTCCCATTTTTTTATTGGATTGTTTGTTTGTTTGTTGTTGAGTTTTATGAGTTCTTTGTAAATTTTGGATATTAGGCCCTTATCTGAGCTGTTGTTTGAAAATATCAGTTCCCATATAGTTGGCTGTCTGTTTATTTTGATATCAGTTTCACTTGCTGAGCAAAAACTTTTAATTCTGATGTAGTCCCATTCATTTATCTTTGCCTTCACTTCTCTTGCCATTGGAGTCAAGTTCATAAAATGTTCTTTAAAACCCAGGTCCATGATTTTAGTACCTATGTCTTCTTCTATGTACTTTATTGTTTCAGGTCTTATATTTAGGTCTTTGATCCATTTTGAATTAATTTTAGTACACGGGGACAGGCTGTAGTCGACTTTCATTCTTTTGCATGTGGCTTTCCAGTTTTCTCAACACCATTTGTTGAAGAGGCTTTCTTTTCTCCATTGTGTGTTGTTGGCCCCTTTATCAAAGATTATTTGACCATGTATATGTGGTTTTATTTCTGGGCTTTCTATTCTGTTCCATTGGTCTGAGTGTCTATTTTTCTGCCAGTGCCATGCTGTTTTGATTATCGTGGCCCTATAATTTAGTTTAAAGTCAGGTATTGTAATGCCCCCAGCTTCATTCTTTTTCCTTAGGATTGTTTTGGCTATTCGGGGTTTTTTATAGTTCCATATAAATCTGATGATTTTTGGTTCCATTTCTTTAAAAAATCTCATAGAAATTTTGATGGGAATTGCATTAAATTTGTATATTGCTTTGGGTAATATGGCCATTTTGATTATATTTATTCTTCCTATCCAAGAACAAGGAATATTTTTCCATCTCATTGTATCTTTTTCGATTTCCCTTAACAATGCTTTGTAATTTTCATTATATAGGTCCTTTACGTTCTTTGTTATGTTTATTCCTAGGTATTTTATTTTTTTTGTTGCAATCGTGAAGGGGATTATTTTTTTGAGTTCGTTTTCTAATATTTCATTGTTGGCATATAGAAAGGCTATGGACTTTTGTATGTTAATTTTGTATCCTGCGACCTTACTGTATTGGTTTATTGTTTCTAATAATCTTTTTGTGGAGTCCTTCGGGTTTTCGATGTATAGGATCATATCATCAGCAAAAAGTGATAGCTTTACTTCTTCTTTTCCGATATGGATGCCTTTTATTTCTTTGTCTTGTCTGATTGCTCTGGCCAGAACTTCTAGCACCACGTTGAATAAGAGTGGAGAGAGTGGACAACCCTGTCTTGTTCCTGATTTAAGGTAGAAAGTCCTCAGTTTTATGCCGTTTAATAGGATGTTGGCTGATGGTTTATCATATATGGCCTTTATCATGTTGAGATATTTTCCTTCTATACCCATTTTGTTGAGAGTCTTAAACATAAAATTGTGTTGTATTTTATCAAAAGCCTTTTCTGCATCTATTGATAAGATCATGTGGTTTTTGTTCTTTGTTTTGTTGATATGGTGTATTACGTTAACCGTTTTGCGTATGTTGAACCATCCTTGAGATTCTGGGATGAATCCCACTTGATCATGATGTATTATTTTTTTAATATGTTGTTGTATTCGGTTTGCCAGTATTTTGTTTAGTATTTTAGCATCTGTATTCATTAGAGATATTGGTCTGTAGTTTTCTTTCTTTGTGCCATCCTTGCCTGGTTTTGGTATGAGGGTTATGTTGGCCTCATAAAATGTGTTTGGAAGTATTACTTCTTCTTCAATTTTTTGGAAGACTTTGAGTAGAATAGGAACCAAGTCTTCTTTGAATGTTTGATAGAATTCACTAGTATAACCGTCTGGGCCTGGACTTTTATTTTTGGGGAGATTTTTAATAGTTTTTTCTATTTCCTCCCTGCTGATTGGTCTGTTTAGGCTTTCTGCTTCTTCATGACTCAGTCTAGGAAGGTTGCATTGTTCTAGGAATTTATCCATTTCTTCTAGATTGTTGTATTTGGTGGCATATAATTTTTCATACTATTCTACAATAATTCTTTGTATATCTATGATGTCTGTGGTGATCTCTCCTCTTTCATTTTGGATTTTATTTATTTGAGTCCTGTGTCTTTTTTCCTTGGTGAGTCTTGCCAAGGGTTTGTCAATTTTGTTGATCTTTTCAAAGAACCAGCTCCTTGTTTTATTGATTTTTTCTATAGTTTTTCTGTTCTCTATTTCATTTATTTCTGCTCTGATTTTTATTATCTCCTTTCTTCGGCTGGTTTTGGGTTGTCTTTCTTCTTCTTTTTCTAGTTCCTTAAGGTGTGAAGTTAAGTGGTTTACTTCGGCTCTCTCTTGTTTGTTCATATAGGCCTGAAGTGATATGAACTTTCCTCTTATTACTGCTTTTGCTGCATCCCAGAGATTCTGATATGTCGTATTTTCATTTTCATTTGTCTGTATATATCTTTTGATTTCTGCGCTTATTTCTTCTTTGACCCATTCATTTTTTAGAAGTATGTTGTTTAGTTTCCACATTTTTGTGGGCTTTTCCCCCTCTTTTTTGCAGTTGAATTCTAGATCAGAAAATATGCTTGGTACAATTTCAATTTTTCTAAATTTGCTGATATTGTCTTTGTGGCCCAACATATGGTCAATTCTTGAGAATGTTCCATGTACACTAGAGAAAAATGTATACTCTGTCGCTTTGAGATGAAGTGTCCTGTAGATGTCTATCATATCCAGGTGTTCTAGTATTTCGTTTAAGGCCACTATATCTTTATTGATTCTCTGTTTGGATGACCGATCTAGAGCCGTCAGCGGTGTATTGAGGTCTCCAAGTATGATTGTATTTTTGTTAGTTTTTGTTTTAAGGTCAATAAGTAGCTGTCTTATATATTTTGGTGCTCCTTGGTTTGATGCATATATATTAAGGATTGTTATGTCTTCTTGATTCAACTTCCCCTTAATCATTATGAAATGACCATTTTTGTCTCTGAGTACTTTTTCTGTCTTGTAGTCAGCATTATTAGATATGAATATTGCTACGCCTGCTTTTTTTTGGGTGTTGTTTGCTTGGAGTATTGTTTTCCAGCCTTTCATTTTGAATTTGTTTTTATCCTTGTTGCTTAGATGTGTTTCTTGTAGGCAGCATATAGTTGGATTTTCTTTTTTAATCCATTCTGCTACTCTGTGTCTTTTTATTGGTAAGTTTATTCCATTTACATTTAGTGTAATTATTGACACTTGTGGGTTCCCTACTGCCATTTTATAAATTGCTTTCTGTTAGTTTTGTATCTAGTTTGATTCTTCTCTTTTGTTTTTCTATCATTTGTTTTTGTTTGTTTGTGTTCCATACTTCATTCCTCTGTTGCTACCTTTCTTAAGTCAAGTGTTTTTGTGGTGGTTTTTTTAAGGGTGGTTACCATTAAGTAATGAAAAGGGTACCTACCATATTCATTGTAGTACCCTATCTTATAAGTATTTCTGCACTTCATCATCCTTTGCTGCTGTTAATCTCCATCCTCTCCCCCCTTTTTTTTCCTTTGTTGTCACAGTTTAAGTTTGGTTTTATTGTGTTCTTGGTGGAGCTGTTACTTGTGGTGTTGTTTTCTTTTGTTCTTTGAATCTGGTTGGAAAACCCCCTTTAGTATTTCCTGGAGTGGGGGCTTTCTGTTGATAAATTCTCTCATCTTTTCTGTATTTGTGAATGTTTTTATATCTCCTTCATACTTGAAGGATAGCTTTGATGGGTATAGTATTCTTGGCTGAAAGTTACTCTCTTTCAGGGCTTTAAATATTGGGGTCCACTCTCTTCTAGCTTGTAGAGTTTCTGCTGAGAAATCTGATGATAATCTAATAGGCCTTTCTTTATATGTTGTACTCTTCTTTTCCCTGGCTGCCTTGAGAATTTTTTCTTTGTCATTGGTTTGTGTCATCTTTATTATGATGTGCCTTGGAGTGGGTTTGTTGGGGTTAAGAAAACTTGGTGTTCTGTTTGCTTCTTGAATTTGAGGCTTTAGTTCCTTCCACAGGCTTGGGAAGTTCTCGTCTATTATTTGTTTGAGTATATTCTCCATTCCATTTTCTTTCTCTTCTCCCTCTGATATACCTATGATTCTTATGTTATTCTTTCTGATGGAGTCAGACAATTCCTGTAGGGCTTTCTCGTTTTTTATTATTTTTGAGTCTCTTTCTTCTTCTCTCTGTTGTGCCTCAAGTTGTTTGTCTTCTATTTCACTAATCCTATCTTCAATCTGGGCTGTTCTGTTAGCTAAGCTTGTTACCTCGTTTTTCAGCTCGTGAATTGAGTTTTTCATTTCTATTTGATTTGTTTTTATAGTTTCAATTTCCTTGGTAATATATTCTTTGTGTTCATTGAGTTGTTTTCTGATCTCCCTATATTGCCTTTCTGTGTTTTCTTGTATATCTCTGAGTATTTTTAAGATTTCTATTTTAAAATCTCTGTCATTTAGCTCCAAGGCTTCCAATATGTTAAGTCTTTTCTCCATAAATTTTTCCACATCTATTTGTGTTACCTCTCTTTCTTTTGTATCCATAATATTCGATTTCCTCTTTCTTATCGGCATCTGAGGGTGGTCTTATTGATAGCACTAATTAGAATTAATAAAGAGTAAAAAGTAAAAAAAAAAAAAAAAAGGGTAAAATACCCCACAAAAAAAAACAGTAATAATTTATTATTTCCCCCTTTTTTTCTCTCTTCTCTTTCCCTCCTTTCCCCTCCTCAGGGAAATATTGTGCCTATAATGGAGGGCCTGATTTGGAGTGAAGAGTTCAAGGGGCAAAAAAAAAGGGAGTAGGGACCTACTAAATGCAAAAAAAAAAAAAAAAAGGAAGAAAATCTTAGACAAGCATAAGATGATTTGCTTGTAAGTGATGGTCAACTAAGAGATATAATGAGAGGGATAAGAGGGAACCAGAAAAAAGATCAAAAAAGAATAATAAAGAAGAAAAAATAAAAATAATAAGTAAAAATCTGTTGTATTAAGTGGAGCGAAGACTAAATACAATGGAGACCTTGGGTTGGGAGGACCCAAAATGCCACAAAAATAAACAAATAAGAGAAAAAAAAATAAAAACAAAAGCAAAAAAGAGAAATAAACCAAAAAAAAGCCTTGAGTCCCAAATTAACTAATTTGTTCGTGATTGAGGATTATATGGGAGGAAAGTAAAATGAGAAAAGAAAAAACGAATAGAAAGGAAAAAATAAGAAAAAGAGAAAAACGAAGGAAGAAATAAAATAGGAAGAGAAAAAAACAAAATAAAGCAAGACCAAAAAAAAAATAAACAAAAGAGGAGAGAGTGAGAGTTAAGTGTTTTGGAGTATAACCTTAAAGGAGGGTGAGGATGAAGAAGAAAAATAAAATGCAACACTCATGAGTAGTGTAGTTCAAAAAAGGGGAAGCATAAGATGGGCAGAGAATAGAAGGACCGAGGTGGAGGAAATAAAGGCAAAAAGATAGAAGAAACAAACAACAACAAGAACAAAAAAAAAATTAGTGAATCAAGTTGTAAAGTCTGTGGGTTTTTCTTGATTTTGAGAGGTTAACTTCTTCCTTTTTCTTTTCTCTCCCTCTTCCTGGTCAGTGACTCTGTACCCCAGGCTCTGCCCCTGTGTCACTCTTAGGTAGGGATTTGCAGTTGATGGGATTCTATGGCAATGTCATATAATTGGCTTTAGTCTTGCTGGAAGTAAAGGCTTGTTGGCGTTTGCAAGGTTCAACAATGAGAGAGTTTGCTTTCCTGGATTCTCTCTCCTAGTCCCCCCTTTCTGAATTAGCAGCCTGGTGATCCAGCTATAAGGCTGCAACTGCTTCTGCCTGGGGAGTAAGAGGCTCAAAGAGCTGGGAAATCCCCACTCTATCCCCACTCAGTGCAAGGCTTTGGGAAAGGCTCTGACAGTCAGGGCCTCCAGTGTAATCAGGCGGGGGTGGGAGTCAATTGTTGTCAAGGTGACTGTTCAGCGCCTATCATTTAGTTGGACCTCTCAACCCAGGCTTTCCACACTTTGTAGCCTGTTTTTGCAGGGAAGAAGAGGCACTAGTCTCTGCTTACGACTAGTGTAGTATAGACCTTATTATCTGCCAAGTCCTTCTTGTTAGCGTTTATCCCTGAATATGGAGGCTCTATCAATCAGAAGTTGCCCCCGCCCCTTTAGCAAGAGGCACTAAAAAATATCACGCCTCTTGTCTTGGATTGCTGAACTGAGAGAGATCTTATCAATTAGAACCGAGGGTGCGCAGATTTCATGGGTTAAGCTAATTTCAGTGATTGGGTCGCAGCTGTGCTTCCGAAGGTATTTTAGGCTGCCTGCGCGCGCCCCTCCCCCAACGCTTGATTGTTAGCTTGAATGGCTGGGTGAGGTGCCCCGCCCACGGAGAGAATCTCCCAAGCCTCTCCCGCTCGCCCTGCCGCTGGTGGCTGGACCGCACCAGGCGCAGGATAATGGAGCCCCCTGGGTGTGCGGGCCAGCAGGGCGCCCTGGGCGCATGGAATGCCCAAGGCACGCGCGCGAATGGGGCGCTCCGGGCACCGGTGGCCGGCGACCCCCACTCGCAGTGTGCAGGCCGCTGGGAACGTCAGCGGTGCTCAACCGGACCGGGCGCGCACGTGGCTGCTGCGCAGGCTTGCGGCGGCGGCTCGTGGCAGCCGCTCGCGTGGCGGTGGCGGTTCGCGGCGGCCGCTCGCGGCCGCGGCTCGTGGGGGCTCCGGGCGGCTCGCGTCGGCCGCTCGCGGCGGCTCGTGGTTCCCAAGTATATGGGCTGACTCACCGCAGGCGCACTCCCTCGCGGCTTGAATGAGCGTCGCTGCGGTAGTTTCCTCCACACCCTCGTCTCTCAGATTCAAGTGATAACAGTCCTTTTGCTTTCAGTTTGTGTGGAACTCCAGAATGGTCCGAGGATAAATTTTTCTGTTTCTAGTTGATAAATTTGTTGTGATTTAGGGGAGAGCTGTCGGACGCGCTGCTCACGGCGCCATTTCCGTGATGTCACCGGTACTACCCCTTGTTTCTAATTTAAACAAACTCAAGAAGATGAATATCTCTTCCTGTCTTTATTGTTTTAACATAATCTAAAACATATTATGTATGTCTATGAAACTAATAAAATTTTATTTTGGGAGCAATAAAATTCCTAACTGCAATAGAACATATTTATTTTCAAATATTCATAATTACCAGACTGTAATAAATTCGATGACAATGGGTTAATAAACAGCAGGGGTTGATTATCTTCTATTAGGAAATATGAAGGGGAAAATTTACTCAAATATATAAGACTCCAGACATCATTGGATGTTATCACTTCTATTCCTTGAACAACAATTGTGATAAAAGAGCTTCAAAGTTCTTTCTCTAAAACTGAGGATGAATTAAAAACCAAGGTATTAGTGATTCTTAAGATCATTTTTCAAGTTTTTTTGAATGCAAATGATAAAAATATAAAAATCAAGTTTCTTTTTTAATTTTTAAAAATTTTTTAGAAAATTAACTTTAACAGGGTGACATTGATTAAGAAGAGTACATAGGTTCCAGGCAAACATCTCTATAGCATTTGAACTGTTGATTATGTTGTATATCCATCACCCAGTCATATCATTTCCCATCACCTATTTTCTTTGAAACCCTAAGCTATATATAAAACTTACTTTAAAAATTTAAATTTATAGGGTTTATAAATCGTGCTCAATGCATAAGTAAATAAGATCACATAATAAAGGTTTGAATACAAATAGAAGCCAAGAAAGTATATTTATAAAAATAAAACTATACTCACATTTTCTTTATAATTTCTTTTTGTCTTTGTCTTCTGAAACAAAAATTATAGAAACATAATGAATTCCCAAGTTTTCTCAAGGCTTGAAACCATGACCCAGAGAAGTTATTTTTCTTGATAAAATCTGCATGTGCAATGAAAATCAGTTCCCTAATTCACATAAACTAAAGACTGGGGTAGTCCACTTCATTTTTTCAATAAGTAATTCTATTCACTATTGCATTGGTTGTCTTCTTGCAAGCACATTTAGATTTATTTATTTATTTATTTATTTATTTATTTTTACAGGGACAGAGAGAGAGTCAAATGGAGGGATACATAGGGACAAACAGACAGGAAGGGAGAGAGATGAGAAGCATCAATCATCAGTTTTTCATTGCAACACCTTAGTTGTTCACTGATTGCTTTCTCATATGTGCCATGATCACGGGCCTTCTGCAGACTGAGTAACCCCTTGCTCGAGCCAGTGACCTTGGGTCTAAGCTGGTGAGCTTTTTGCTCAAGCCAGATGAGCCCGCGCTCAAGCTGGCAACCTCAGGGTCTCAAACCTGGGTCCTTCCGCATCCCAGTCCGACGCTCTATCCACTGCCCAGTCCGACACTCTATCCACTGGTCAGCCACATTTAATTTTACTAATGTCCCTTTTAAATTTGTTGCACTGAGAATCAGTCACAATTATCCAGAGATAACCTGTCAAATGTTCTGAGTAGAATTTAAATATTCTTTATTCCTAATGCTATGTTTCAATCTAAATAATATCTTGGTTTTCTTTGACAACCACTTCACAATGTAGACTCATTGAATAAATGTTGCCATGATTCTCATGATCTCACCACTCTTGTGTTTGGGTATTTTGCTGTATGAGGTTGATGTAAGCCTTTCTATTTACCTTTATTGTATTTTCTTACATTAAGAAGTCATTTTTTCTAACCTGTAAATATGTTTTTAAATTTTAGTTTGTTATTGATCCAATGTATCTTAGTTTGGTTTCATTCACACATATACTTTCAAAATTATTTATTTGTTAGTTTTTTTGTTTATTTATTTTTTCCTAAGAGTTGGGAACAGCTAACCAGTCAGATAAAACCCTTCCTGTGACCTCATGGGGCTTACTCTTTAGCAGACTCAGTTTTTCATCCAAGTAGCAACTATTCAATATAACAATTCCTAAATAATGAATACTCATGAGATAGCATGTATCAGCTTTTCTGGTCAGTAATCTCTACCATCAGAGGCTACAAAGTATCCATTATTGTTGCTCCAATTGTCTAATGTGCTTAGAATTCAGTTCCAGTCTGACTTCTTTCTACCACAGAGCATTCAGTTCACATGTGACCTGTGCTCTGTCCCACAGGATAGTGAGTCCGCTCAGCACAAGAACTGTGTCTTTTTCATCCCAGTACTTCCTTAACAGGCATTACGCATTAGCTTGTGTTAACTTATAAGTAAATTCTTGCTGAGCTATTGAACTGAACAAAAAGGTGGCAAGCAAAGAGACTTGTAACCCAGTATGCATATACACAATAAAGAATACAAATGTTGGCAATTTAAAGGTAAATTTATGGATACCATAACATCTAAAATCTGATTTCTACCCATTTGTTTCAACACTGTATTTCAATTTTTCTTACATTAACCTATGGCTTAGTAAACAATGCCCTTTTCTAATATTGTGTCATTTATTTTATCATGCTCATTTTTCCTCAGGTTCTTAAATAATGCATATAATTATTTTTTCTTCCAATTAATATTGTTAAACTCTTGTGGAATTAAGTTTGTCATTGAATATATGACAGATCTATTGACTGGATTGAAAACTCTATGGACAGAGACTATGTTTTGTTTATTTGCATACACCTCAGCTAAAACTTAGCCAAGTTATCAATGATTAATTAAATTAACTAATTACTTAAATAAAGTTGAAAAATTCATACAAAGTATATATTAATTTTTACTAAACAAATAAAATTACAGACTAACACCACCCTTTAAAATTGATTTAAAAAATAAAATAAACTTTTATATTTTTTCTGAAATTACTACTAGCATTTTATGTCATTTATTAAGATTACTGGTGTTAACACAAAAACAATTAAAATCTGGTAGCAGCGGTATATCTAGAACATGACTATATTAGTTAATTTTAGGTTGCTTCTAACTTCTACATCATTAAAATATATAAATATTAATATTTCTTTTAGATAATAAAAAATAAGTATGCAAGATAATTAGATACAGTTAAGAATGTGCTGTTAAATATTTAAAGACATGCTTTTATAACACAGTTTAATAATACACTAGATGTGAATGTAAATCTGGGAGGTATTAAAAACCAGAAACCTCGTGACATGTGTTTTGTAGCCGTGGACATTTGCAAATGATATTTTGTCATATGATGAACAGCAAGAAGCATTTTATATTTATTAACTTGCTTTATCCAGAAAAATAAACTGACTCCATGTTCGTATGTTTTCTACTTTCAGAGATGTTATTAGGCTTTAATTGTGGAAATAGAAATGATTTTCATGCTTCTACTTCACTAGTGCCCAGTACTCAAAGCTTATCTACTGGCCCAAATGACACAGGAGCTTGTTGTAACTGCACTGCAGTGCATTTCATGCATTGTGAAGATGGCAATCTGGTAGCATCCTTGAAATGGATAGGGTGAAAATTGATCATTGTGAACATACTCATTGCACACTTCAGACACTTCATGGAAATTTCATTTGGTCTCAGTGTTTATCAGAGAGAGGCTACCATGTAAAATGATACCTAATACATATTAATAAAGAAGCAAAAGTACTGTTCACTTAAACAGTGAACAGTAAGGGTGAGAATTGGCATAAAAAAATATAGGCTCTATTTCTAGATACTTATCAGTATGGTATTAGTAATAATATTAGTAACCATAGTTGTTATCATTTATTGAATGCACTTTATGTACCAGGTATTTTATTTAATATAGTCAACAAGCCTGTAAAAAAAAGGATTGTTATTGCTATGTTAACAAGAATATGAAAAACAGGCACTTTCTTAAGATCTCACAATTTTAGTGGCAATGAGGTAGAATAAGGATATTAACCACGTCTGTTCTATTTCAAACACATAATTTTAAGTAGTATAATTTGCAATCTGATTACTAGGGCTTTTCATCATCTTCACTCCCAAAGCAGTTCTCATTTAATGATGGCAATGTAATTTTCATCAGTGCATTGTGGGAACCACAAGTGAAAAGCCATATGAGGGAGCTCTGGAGAGAGACTATGTTATCTCCTCCAATTGTCTCTCCCTGCAGGTGTGATTAAGTTAATAATTCTGAGGTAGAGAGATTATGTTGAATTATTTGAGTGGGCCCAAGTTAATCACAAGGATCCTTATAAGTGCAAAAGAAAGGCAGGAGGGTCATATTCAGAAAGAAATTTAAAGATAACATGCTGCTGATATTAAGGATGGAGAAAGAAGCAATGATTGAAGAAACCCAAGCTGCCTCTAGAAGCTAGAAAAGGCAAGGAAACAAATCCTCCCTAGAGTCTCCAATAGGAACATCAATAGGAAACTAACAGAATAACTGTCAAGCCTAAATGGTAATTTCTTAGAAATAATAATAATAATATAATGATAAATTCCAAAAGAGTGGCTATTCTAAGGAAATAAAATGTTTGTGTAAGGTTATAAAATACACAGACATTTCTCATGTGTCCTTGAAAATATATAAAGTTTAAAAAGTAATGAAGATTCATTCTGAAGTGTTCAATTCCATTTTTCTACTTTCAAATAAATCAATGCTTATGAGAGCATTCAAGATTTTATTTTTTTGGTATCCACATCATCAATATTTTCCAATATTCAATCATGTGCAGCCTGACCAGGAAGTGGCACAGTGGATAGAGCATCGGCCTAGAGTCAAAGGACCCAGGTTCAAAACCCTGAGTTCGCCAGCTTGAGTGCGGACTCACCAGCTTGATCACAGGGCCACTGGCTTGAGCATGGGATAATAGACATAAATCCACAGACACGGGCTTGAGCCTAAGGTCACTGGCTTAACCAAGGTGTAACTGCCTTAAGTAAGGGATCACTAGCTCAGCTGGAGCCCCCCGGTAAAGGCACCTACGGGAAAACAATCAATGACTAACTAAGGTGCCATAACAAAGAATTGATGTTTCTCATCTTTCTCCCTTCCTGCCTGTCTATTCCTATCTGTCTCTCTCTCTGTCTCTCTCGCAAAAAAACAAACAAACAAAAAATACCCCAAAAACAAACAACAATGTGTAGACCACAGTGTTAGTGGTTTAAACTTGTTAGAATCTCTTATAGTGTAATCTATGCACATGAGATGAATTATTAAGATCATTCAACAACAACAACAACAAAAAATAACTAATCTTTATTGTATGTTCCCTTTGTTCCAAGAACTTTTCCAAGATTTATAAACATTTAAAAATTCAATCCTTATCGCAACTCAATAAATATAACCTGAAATTTGGAATGGCTAAGTATTGTCTTCTTTATATGCTAATACTTGATGGAGCTAGAATTTGAATTCAGAAGGTTTATTGCAATGGCTAACTTTCTTGATCATTGTCTTTGGAAGAGACTGCCTATTGTCTAGAGACACTTTTGCGTAAGTCAGAGCAGAAGAAGAGGTAGCCATGGTGAAGCCACAACTAAAACTGATTAACAAAATCTGAAGAGAATAAAAAGAAAATATAAAATATTTGTGAGGAAATAGAAGAAACAAATGCACACATATGACATGTTTTGTGATGAATGAGGAAATTTACAGAGTACTATTTAAAAAGAAATCATAGGATCATGTAAAATATTTTTTAATTTGGGCTGTCTATGGATGTTTTCATACAGATGAAAAAGAACCAATGAGAGAGAACTGACATAGTAAAAGTAAAAGGGGGATATGGAAGTTTCAGAGGCAGTAAGTGGGATTCAGTCAAAATGACAGGTAGTATGCCCTGGCCAGTTGGCTCAGTGGTAGAGCATCTGCCTGGCATGTGGAAGTTCCAGGTTCGATTCCCGGACAGGGTACACAAGCGCCCATCTGATTCTCCACCCTTCCCCCTCTCCATCCTCTCTGTCTCTCTCTTCCCTTCCTATAGTCAAGGCTCCATTAGAGCAATGTTGGCCCAGGTGCTGAGGATGGCCCCATGGCCTCCACCTCAGGTGCTACAATGGCTCCAGTTGCAACAGGAGCAACACTCCAGATGGGCATAGCATCATTCTCTCATGGGCATGCTGGGTGGATCCCGGTTGGGTGCATGTGGGAGTCTGTCTCTCTGCCTCCCGGGTGTCTAACTTAAGAAAAATACAAAAAAAAAAAAAAAAGACAGGTAGCATGATCAGTAACTGAAAAGGAAATTTCATTATTTCTCTAAGATAGAGAAAAAAAGAAGATAGAAAACATCAAAAAAATATTTAGATGCAGCAAAGATAACTTCTTTGGCAGGCAACAAGAGGTGGGAGGTTGAGAAAGTTCTCTCCAGATAACCTCAATCTTTTCAGTAAAATGGGAGTCAAGGTCACATGCTGAGGGAAAAAAGATTTGAGCTTGATTGGATCGGACAGGGTTACAGCAGCCAAGCACCTAATGCAATAGGGGGTGAACAAGAAATAAATAAGGTGATTGCTAAGTAGCAGAGTGGGCAGCAGAGTGTTGTTACTCAATCAAACAATGCAGTATGAGAGGAGCAAAAAGAGATATGGTTGGAACACAGAATAGGGACTATCAGGAGGTGACAAGAGAGAAGCAAATAAACCAGAGATTCTCAGAAAGGAAGTATTTCAGCAGTGTGTGACCACAGGTTTCAGACATGACAAAGAACTCTATTTGAGGTGTTCTACTATGTGTCTGTTGTTCTTCCTTCATAGCTTTTCTTAAACCTCATTATACTTGGTTCTTTAGAATGTCTTCCTCCTCTCATCTGTAGCTCTATGAGGACATAAACAATAATTCCACTGCTCACCATTGCGTTCCCCAGCATATGGCACCGTATTTGACATATCATAACTGAGCAGTCAGTAGTGATTTTGCTGAATGTTGACATAAACTAGTCAACGAATGATATAGTGAGAATGAAAACAGATTACAATAATAACGGCAACCGGAGTCACATAAGACTTTTATAATGCCTGGAACAGAACAATTTTCAAAATCTACCAGCAGAAATGTCATAATCAATAAATTTTCCAAATCTGTAAGCTGTACCCAGTCATCTACATGTCCTGAACTATTTAGGCTAAGCCTAAATACTTTCACCAAAGGATCACATCAAAATCTGACATCAGAGGGGTAAAAATAGCACCAGGGTCAAGGTTTTTTGTTTTGTTTTCTTTTGTTTTGTTTTTGTTATCTTCTTTTCTGACTTGATTCTGTCCCTCTCCTCTAGCTTGAGAAGAGGATTTGACCTTGTATGTCTTAACACAATTATGCTTTTGGAGTTCTTAACAGCATTATTTCTTTCTGGCTTTTGACCTGATAATGACCCTGACCTGCCTAACTTACTCCTGCTTGTAGCTCTGCAATCATCATTCCTACTTAAAGAAACCTAACCAAAACCCAATATCCTGAGTGGTAAAACATTAGCCTGTAGTGGCTATCAGTTTCCAGGGCTCTTTGCCCCATTTCACTGCCAAATTCACTATGCTTGAGGCAGTCACTACCATAAAAAAATAATCAGAGGCCCTGGCCGGTTGGCTCAGTAGTAGAGCATGGGCCTGGTGTGCAGAGGTCCCGGGTTCGATTCCCAGCCAGGGCACACAGGAGAAGCACCCATCTGCTTCTCCACCCCTCCCCCTCTCCTTCCTCTCTGTCTCTCTCTTCCCCTCCCGCAGCCGAGGCTCCATTGGAGCAAAGATGGCCCGGGCGCTGGGGATGGCTCCTTGGCCTCTGCCCCAGGCGCTAGAGTGGCTTTGATCGCAACAGAGCAACGCCCCGGAGGGGCAGAACATCGCCCCCTGGTGGGCGTGCCGGGTGGATCCTGGTCGGGTGCATGCGGGAGTCTGTCTGACTGTCTCTCCCCATTTCCAGCTTCAGAAAAATACAAAAAAAAATAATAGAGAATATAAACAAATCTGAACCCAGTTCAGCACAATCTAAGAAAAATCTATCACATTGGGTGAGGATAGCATCAGAGAGAACAAATAAGGTAAGAGCTTAGAATGGGAGAGTAGTTCCAATAGCGGGCATCATAGAATCCGGTGAAGCATTGGTAAAAATAAGTTAAGGGGCTAAAAGCCAGAAGTCAGGAAGAAATCAAGGAAAAAGCAAAGCTGAAAATGCTAAGAGGGAAACAAAATATAAACAAATAATTTTGTGTTATGAGTCAGAGCAGAATGCCCTCATGATAGAATTTAGTGCCTTTATAAAAAAAGACATGAGAGAAATAATCTCTATCTATCTATCTATCTATCTATCTATCTATCATCTATTTATCTATCATCTATCTATATCTATCTATCTACCTATCTATCCTCTATCATCTATCTATCATTTCTGCCAAGTAAGAACACAGGAAGATGATGATCTGTCAACCAGAAAGAGCACCTTCACCAGAGACCAAAACTGCCAGCATCTTGATCTTTGACATCTGTAAAGCCAGTGGCCAAGACCACCACTACAACAGCCCGGCCCATGCAGGTTTGCATTGGATTCGGACAGTCGGTAAAGAAACAATGGAGCCAAGAACTGGTGAGCCATTACCTTTAATCCTAGCTTGCACCCAGCAAGTAAAAAACACACACTGGGCTCCAAAACTCACTCACATTCAGTGCTCACAAAGCTACTGACTTATCCGAGTTTCCTAGAATCAAAGGTTTCTAGCACCAGACTTATTCACCTCTGTTCCCCATCTCCTTCCTTCTCCCTGCACAAACTCTGCACAAACTGGCTTCTCACTCAACACTCCGCCATCTTGGCTGCTTCTCCTGGTCTCTTCCACGTGGCCTTTCTCTGCTCTCTGCTCTGTCCTCTCTGCTAATCTCAGGAACCAAGAGAGAGCAAGCTCCTGTTCTGCCCCTATTTTATAGTGTAGAAATCCATACCTTTAATCCAATATACAAAATAGGGAAGTCTCTAATACAAAGTCACTTATCTGGGGCATGATGGGATTGTACCACCCCACATCAAAAAGGGTGGGAAAGGCTTAGTCCCAAAACCAAGCCCAGGCTACAAGGATTCTGCCTGCCTACAGCCCGCCCCCAACACGCATTAATATCACCTGGGCGACAGCTTCCATGTGGGCAGCATCATCTTTAACAAAGTGAGCATAATATATTTTATCTGCCCAACAACATCTCAGCCTCCAGAACTGTGAAAAATAAGTCTTTGTTGTTTAACCCACTCAATCTGTGGTATTTTTGCTATTGCAGTTTTAATTGACGAAGACAATTTCCTATATTTAAAAATATCGAAATAAAAGCTACAGTGTGAAGGTGCACTTGAAGGAAGAGATGATCTGACCTGGAGTGAATTAATAAATCATTCATTTCTCTTCCAACTTAGATGATAAATTCTTTAACATTTTTAAAATTTATTTTCACATTGCTTAATAATATGCTGGGCACATGTTATATATATATTATATGAAAGGTCCAGGACCTGGCAGGAATCACATCAACCATGCAGAGTCCAAAGTGTAGAAAAGAGAGTTTATTGCAAACACCTGGGTGCAGGTGGACTGAATCCAATAGGAGAGTCAGCGCCGAGCAGGGTGAGATGGTTAATTTTATACCCTGCTGCCTCCTTCTGGCAGGTTTTGTTGATGCTGGTTACCAGGCCTCAGGCTGGGCTTGTGGTATTCTTCTGTTGTGGTTCCTGCTTCCATTGG
Source organism: Saccopteryx bilineata (assembly GCF_036850765.1). NCBI lineage: Eukaryota > Metazoa > Chordata > Mammalia > Chiroptera > Emballonuridae > Saccopteryx > Saccopteryx bilineata. Next base: position 53,570,588 of record NC_089498.1, on the reverse strand, counting down.
TAAAAAGCTCCTTCTGCTATTTTGTCTCCTGCCTTCATTGGTAATTGGCTCCTGTGGTAACAGGCTTCTGTTTGGTCAACTTAAATGTTAAGTACAGTTCATCACTTACAAACTGAGGAAGGTTTTTGGGGGGACAGTTTTGAACCCCAAGGATACATTTTTCCCTAACATTCCTGTCTTGTTATTTATAAGAAAGAAAGAAGAAGAAAGAAAGAAAGAAAGAAAGAAAGAAAGAAAGAAAGAAAGAAAGAAAGAAAGAAAGAAAGAAAGAAAGGAAAGAGGGCACAGTTTCTCTTTTGCTACTTCCTGTGGGACATTGGGCTTCATGGGCAGATCAGAAGAAAAGAGCTCTAAACCTCTTGTGGCATTGCTAGATATTCTCCCTGAGTCCGCATGAGAATAAACTGGCCTATGACTTGATTGATTAGGCCTCTTATCCTATCCTGTAAATAACTGTAGGATGTGGGGTTCAAAGAAGAGAAGTAGGAAAACACAGAATATGGGACCTATGCAGGGTAGAAGCTAAGTGAGCTTGGCTAGTGCTGCTTGCAGGAATTTAGAGAGCCAATCTAAATTGCCCTGGGACACCTGGTGGCTCCGGGCTCTAGGCCAGCAGATACAAGGGAGGGCAGGAGTGAGAAGTGGGCTGAAAACAGTGGGGATAATTGAAAGTCTGTACCTGAAACTGTGCTGGTTGGCACTCTCATCTACTTCGCTCACCCCCACATAGATCACAGGCAGCCTGGTATTAATCCTCAGCCAAAAATCTAGAGAGCTGAAGGAACAAATGACTTGGGGAAAGCCAAGGCTTCTAGTGGGAGCAGTCTTCCCAGAGGAAGGCGCTCCTCTGGCACAGGGCACCCTAAGCCTGAGCTCAGGCTCACCCTAGAGCAAGCCAGCCAACCAAGGCATCCTGCCCTTCACAGAGAGCTCATTCAGCCTTCCACTCAGGTGATAAGATTTAAGGGGAAGAGACCGATTTTTAATAACAGAGGAAATTCACATCAGTTCCTCCATCCTTCTTTCTAAAATATAAATAGACCAAAGATTACCAGGCAAGAAAAAGAAGAGCTAAGAAAAACATATAGAGAAGGAAAGCAGTAAAGTTTGGGGATTCCCCCTATTTACAGGTGTTAAGAGTTGTTCCCTGACAGGAGATGTTTACAGTAGCATCATAACTGTAGTAACCAAGGGGATACCTCAGGGAGTTCATTAATAAATGTATCTGAGGGAGTCTTCAGGTTGGACATAAGGATGGAGAGATGGTGTGAAGTACGGCCTGTGGAACATGAATGCACACAGAAGGATCAGCAAGGAGCTTTACTGTTACAGGCAGGAAAGCGGAGGTGGTGCTCCACATGAGGGGGTTTACAAGCTCGGGGGACACTGGCAAGGACTTCTCCCCATGACTGGCTGGCTCCTGTAAAAGGCAAAATAGGTGAGTGGAACTGTCTGTCTCTAAGCTGGAAAAAGACAAGGTGACCCATACCTTGGACAAAGTATCTCAGCCTAGGAACGGGGTGGGATAGGAGGGGAGAAGTAAAAAAGGCATGTGTGAAAGTGAGGGATACGAGCATGCATTATAGGAGTGTGGTCACCATGGGCTGGGAAATTTGGCCATCAATCCCCACAACAGAGACCTCAGACTGTTGGAGGGGACCTTCGTACTTGGATAAGGCAGAGTAGGTTGCCTCAGTATCTATAACGAAAGAAATTGGCCTACCTGCCACCATCAAGTTTGCCTGAGGCTCAGAAGATGTGATGATCATTGGGGCATCCATTCTCAGGCACCAACGGCCAGGCTTATCAGCTCTGGAAAGGAGGGCCCAGCCAGCTTGGGAAGGGATGGAGTCATATCTAGAGAGGTCTGGATCACAGTTAGGCTTCCAATGGGACCCACTGCAATGGGGCAAGCCTTCAGAGTCTGGCCTAGATAAGGGCACTTTCTGGCCCAGTGACTTCCATTGCAGCACTTAAAGCAAACACCTGGTGGGGTGTGTTAATAGGATGATTTTTGCTTTTCGAACACCCTTAGTGCTCCAGGAATGGGTCTCCTGGCCCTTGATGGCAGAGGCTAGCATTAGCTATTCAGCTACCTTCTGTTTCTTTACCTCTTCATCTGTTATTAAAGACCTTAAAGGCCAGGTTTAAAAGGTCTCATTGGGGACTTTGAGGGCTGTCTTCCAGCTTTTGCAGCTTGTGCCTGATGTCGGGTGCTGACTAGGAGATGAAATTTATGTTAAGCACTAGGAAAATTTGGGAAGGAGAGCAGGGTCATAATCTAAGTGCAAGGGAGGCCTGGATGTAGGAAACCTCAGGCCATTTCTCCGCTCATCTGCAAGTGTTGTCAAGGTCAGTAAGATGTTTAAATTAAAAGTCCCGTTCTCTGGCCACTGGGACCCCTTGTCCAGCTTATATTGCGGCTAAGCTATATTGCTTAGACCAAAGGTCTCAGGCCAATCCAAGGGTTTGTAGATTTTTAAGGAGACATCCCAAGGATGTAGTTCTGGGAATAGCAGATGGAGCATTCCCCATGGTGAGGAGAGTCTAAGCCTCTTCCCTTCCTTCAACGGAGCACTTCACTCAGGGAAAGAGCAACCCCATTCACTAATAAGAGCAGAGTGGGGGTGGGGGGCAACTCACATACACCAGGCCTCCACAAATGTGGAATGAGTTGAGTGAGACTGGCTCCCAGGGGACTTGCTCTGACCAGTACTGGATTTCTGGAGTCACTGAAAGTGATGGGGGACCTGGTCTCAGTTAAAAGACAGAGCGGCCTGGATGGAAAGAGTAGGGAAAAGAAAGTCAGACTCACCCCATGAATTACTGACCACTGTTGATGGAATGCAGGCAGACGAGGGAGAGTGACTGAAGTCCCAGTATCCGGAGGTTTAAGGTCTTCCTGCCTCGTCTGAAGGAGACCTGGAGGAAGTCTGGGGGCTTGCAGTAGCCACCCGATCCACGACTACAGATCTCCCGGCTTTCAACACCAAAGGACAGGTCCGGGACCGGCAGGAGTCACATCAACCTCACAGAGCCCAAAGTGTAGCAAAGAGAGTTTATTGCAAACACCTGGGTGCAGATGGACTGAGTCTGATAAGACAGTCAGCGCTGAGCAGGGGTGAGAGGGGTTAGTTTTATACTCTCCTGCCTCCTTCCTGCAGTTTCTGTTGATGCTGGTTACCAGCCTCAGGCCTGGGCCTGAGGTATTCTTCTGTTTCGGTCCCTGCCTCCATTGGTAACAGGCTCCTGTGATAACTGGCTCTTGTTTGCTCAACTTAAATGTTAAGTACATCATGTATTGACTGAGGAAGGGTGAGGAGGGGACAGTTTTGAGCCCTGATGATATATTTTGTTCTAACATTATATATGTACATATATTTAAAGTTTTCCATCGATTTAAGAGAGAGAAGTATCAGCTCCTTGTTCCACTTAGTGGTGAACTTACTGATTGCTTCTCCCACATGCCCTGACCCAGGATCAAACCTGTGACCTCAGCTTCTGAACTCCAGTGGTATAAAACCAAATTTCTTTATTTAAAAAAAACACTCAGACATTAGAAACAAAGAATATAAAGCTAAAAATGAAGAAAAGATGTTAAATTCTGAGAATGAAACCTCACTGTGCTTGGATAGTAGAGCTCAGGTAATGATCCCCTCATCTTTTACCACTCCTTATTTGTCACAAAAGATATAGCTCAATAAAGTGAGTTCTTCATTCTACACAGCCTCTAAGATGGCCCCACGTGTTCCTCACATCCTGGCATTTATACCCTTGTTTAATTTCCTCCCTTTTACTATGAGATGCACTAGTAATTCACTTCTAACAAATAAAATATGTCACAAGTAATGGTATCTCACTTCAAAAATTAGATCCCAAAACAACAGTGACTTTTGTCTGTTTACTCACTCTTGTTTTCTTCTTCATGCCCTCTGGAGAAACCCGGCTGCCAACTTATGAGCTGCTCTGTGGAAAGGCCCATGTGGCACAGAAATGATGCTCCTGCCAACAGCAACATATTGAGCTTGGAAGTGAAGCTCTGAGACTGCCAATAAAACATGTAATTAAGCTTGGAAAGGGACTTACCCCCATTCAAGATGTTTGTAGTTCCAACTGATACCTTGCTTGGGCCTTGTGAGAGATCCTAAGCCAGAGGACAAGTCAGAGGTCACTTAGATTGCTTAGATTCCTGATCCTCAAATACTGTGAGATAATAAATTGTATTGTTTTAAATCTCTAAAGCAGCGGTTCTCAACCTGTGGGTCGCGACCCCAGTGGGGGTCGAACGACTAAAACACAGGGGTCGCCTAAAGCCATCGGAAATACATATTTTATTTAAAAATGTATTGTATAATAAATATGTATTTTCCGATGGCTTTAGGCAACCCCTGTGTTTTGGTCATTCGACCCCCGCCGGGGTCGCGACCCACAGGTTGAGAACCACTGCTCTAAAGTGTGAAGTATTTCATTATACCATAAGACATAAGTAATATTACCTGGAAATCTGTATTTTAAAAATTGTCCATATTATCCTAAGCTAAAATACACATTAACTGATATTTGGCAACTGATGGCATGTGTGTACTCTTAATTCTCTAAACACATTCCTGTCTTGATTTCCACAATTCTTTATAAATAGCCTTTGCCATGTTCTGAAAGTTATAAGAGCCTATAATCTACTGCAAAAATTTCTCTAGCTCATTATATTTTTATTTAATTTATATAATGTTCTTTTTTAAAATATTCCATTACCATTTATGCCCCACACCCTCCTCCACCTCACCCCCTGCTAGAAATCACTACACTGTTATTTGTGCCCATGAGTATTTTTGTGTGTGTGTCTGTCCTTTTTTGCTCTATCCTTAGCTCATTTTCATCAATTTAGATTTGTCCAGTGTTCTACCACCAATTTCATGAGCTTGACCTTTGGCTATCTCTCCCATTGCTATTTCATGCTGTGAGAATTTGTCCTTGCGTCTCTCATCTCCACAATGACCCATAAAGTTGATTCTTCATACTTCATACTTTTCACTTATGGGGATTGAACAGTATGATGTTTGATTCTTCACACTTCCTCATACTTGAAAAGACCCTCCTCCTCACTGAGTGGAAGGTCTCTCTGAGAGGTGGGGTCCTCAGTCCTAGGCCCAGAGCCCCAGTCTAGAGCCCCAGAGCCTAGAAGAGGCACCAATATAGCATTTGGAGGTGAAAAGTTCCAAGGTTTCTGTCTGTGAGAAAGAGAAGGAGCTCTCAGAGATGCAGGCTCTGTCTTAAAGGGCCAGCACAGAGTGATCTTATTCACAGCCACTTACCCAAGGTTCCGGTAGAGGGAGGGCTGAAAGCACTAGAGATATGTGAGGAGACTGTGAAGTTGGTGACCCAGGGGAAGATACTGGGGGTCGGCCACAGAAAACCCTGTGCTGAGTCATTCTCCAATACTTAAGTCACCATCTTTCTTGGGTAGAGCAGTCCCCTCCATGCAGCATCAGTCTGGGGAGAAAGCAATTGCTCCACCCTTGGTAATCTCTCTTGCTCAATCCCATAAAGATTGAGAGGTTCTGAAAAGACAGGAAGCAGGGGGCATGTCATTGACTCAGTTTCCTGGCATTGAGGCTGGAGCTTTACCCTGGTTGAGGCCCTGGCACAGAAAAAAATATCGGGCCCCTTATCATTAGAAAAAAATGTAAAGTTGAGGTTTTGTGGGGCCCTTCAGAAGTTGAGGCTCAAGGTGTGTGACCTGTGTACCTGCCATTAAATCCACCTCTGCTCAGAGGCCATGCCCACTGGATTCCCGAAGACCACATACTACTGAGGTCTGTGAAAAATGTCTAGACAGACTGACACCTGGGGCTGAGGGGTGTCACCCTTCCTAATCCCTGAAGTGCCCCAGGCTCTAGACACTACCAGAGGTTTTATTATGATGGCCAAACCTAACAAGCAGCCAGTAGACAGAGGCTGCAGAAGGAGGGATCTCAGGGAACCTTGGCATTTTGCTGTCCTCCCCTCAGGTCCAGTGTGGGTAAAAACCAGCCTAAGTGTGGCTGAGTATTTTCATGTGCACCTGGGACCAATAGAGGCAGCCACAAACTCTAGATTGTTTGTAGCTCCAAGAAGGTTTCTGAGGGCCAGTCACAGACAGTGTCCCCCATTGGTGTGTGTCATTTTTCCTCCAGGGAGGCCAAGGGTTAGCACATCCAGAAGCCAACTGCAGATAGCATAAGTTCAGGACCTAATTACCCTTGCTGGTGGCATATTCTAAGGGAGGGCTCATCAGACATGGGGTCCTGTTGAGGCAAGTTCTGCTTTCTGTGATCAGCAGCTGAAGTAGCTCTTGTATTTGGACAGGGTAGAGATTCACAGTCAACCGGCCTAGGTTCTGGATATCCTAACCTGCTGGGCTAGAGTCCAAAAGGGGAAGGGAGAGAGGCTTGGAGAATGAACATTTTAAAGTGTGTATCCCCACGAGCCTATTATTGTGTCCAGTCGAGGGTCTTAGCCACTTTCGGGAGGGGGCACAGTCAACTCCAAGAAAGGACTCTCTCAGTCTTCCTCCCTGAAGGCTCACCAGCTGGAAGAACTTCTGTAGAGGAGAGTGTCAGCTCCATCCACTCTGAACCTGCTGCTCACCTCACTGAGAAGAAATAGAATTGGAGTATCCAGCAGTGTCCGAGGGATTAGGCACCAAGGTAGGGGCCACTTTCCATATACTGAGCTCCCAACCAAAAGAACTCTAAAGTAAGAGTTTCACTAATATTGTATTTCCAACCTCAGCTGCTCTACCCAACAAGCTTGCAACCTGTAGAGGAGTTGATGGGGTGAGGCTAGTGTGAGCCCATACCACAGCTTTTCTACAGAAGACTCTGTGGGAAGACCATGAAGCTGCAAGAGGAGATAGAGCAGCTGAAAAATGAAGGCAAATTTCATGGAGCTTGAGGCTTTTATAGAGCTGCTGTCATCTCTAAGATGAAGGAGGTCCCCTATTACCCATGCACAGAAAATGCAGACACAAACAGTGAACAGGGAAGTAACTACAGACAGGTAGCACATGACAGGTTATAAACAATGGCTGACGCTCACTCAAGAACAGTCAGAACCAATACAACCAGTAGTAGATGGCAGATAGCACCAAGCCTAGACTCAGATAACTACATAAGCAGCATGTCAAAAAGAAGAGTCCAGCAAGCACTAGACACTGTGGAGAATAAATATGCACAGCAGGATATATACTCCACAGAGTGTAATACCTATAATCAAGGTTGTCCCTTAGAGCTAGCTAGCCTGAAGAGATAACTGCACCCATGAAAAGACCAACTGCTTTTAATACTCAAATATAACAAGAGTGTAAATTCCACCCTCAAGAAGTATTCCTAGAGCAAAAACTCAGGTGGCTGGTGGTGGGTACCACTGATCTCATCTTCCTCATAAAGACACCACAACAAATTTCAAAGTCAGAACAGGGCTACCTAATACACATACAAAATGGGTAGATAAAAAAAGAAAATGACACAAATCAATCAACAAGAGAAATCCACAGAAAAAGGATTAAATTAAATGGAAGTAACTACACTACCAGATGAAGAATTTAAAATAATGATCATTACGATGCTCAAGAATCTTAGAGTAACAATAGATGATCATAATGAGAATGTAAACAAAGAAACAACAGGAATCAAAAAGGATCTTGATATCATAAAACAGAACTAGTCAAAAATGACAAAGACAGTGTCAGACATGAAGACTGCACTAGAAATAATCAACAGCAGGCTAGATGAAGCAGAGGATTGAATTAGCAATTTGGAGGGCAAGACAAATGTAAACACATAAGCAGAGCAGCAAAAAGAAAAGAGGCTCAAAAAGACTGAGGAAACTCTAAGAAACCTCTGCAAGAACACGAAGAGAACCAACATTCATATCATAGCAGTTTCTGAAGGAGAAGAGAATGAACAAGGGATAGAGAATTTATCTAAAGAAATCATAGCTGACAATTTTCCTAACTTGATGAAAGAAAAAGTCACACAAGTTCAAAAAGCACAGCCCCACTAAAGATGAACCCAAGGAGGCCAACACCAAGACACATTATAATTAAAGTGCCAAAATAAAGAGACAAAGAAAGAATACTAAAAGTGGCAAGAGAAAGGTTATTAATAACCTACAGAGGATCCCCCATAAAGATGACATCTGACTTTTCAACAGAAACACTTGAGGCCAAAAAGGACTGGCAAGAAATATAGAATTATATATATATATGCTGTCTACAAGACACCCACTTCAGAATAAATAATGCACATAGACTGAAAGTAAATGGATGGAAGAAAGTATTTCATGCAAATGGAATGAAAAGAAAGCTGGGGTAGCCATACTTATACATAAAAAAATAGCCTTTAAAACAAAAGCTATAGTAAAGGACAAAGAAGATCATTACATAAGGATAAATGGAGCAATCTAACAGGAAAATATAACCATTTTAAATATTTATGCACCTAATATAGGAGCACCTAAATATATAAAGCAGATTTTGATGGACATAAAGATTTTGATTTAACAGCAATACTATAATAATAGGGGGCTTTAATATCCCACTAACATAAATAAACAGATCCTCCATGCAGAAAATTAACAAAGAAACAGCAGCCTTAAATGTCATACCAGATCAACTAGATTTAGTTGACATCTTCAGAAACTTTCACCCAAAGCAGCAGAACATGCACTTTTTTCAAGTGCTCATGGTACATTTTCTAAGATAGACCACAAATTAGAACATACAACAAGTCTCAATAACTTAAAAATATTGAATTTATACCAAGCATCTTCTCTAATCACAATGACGTAAAACTAGAAATCAACTACAATAGAAAAACTGAAAAACATTCAAACACTTGGAGGCAAAATAGCATATTATTAAATGACAAATGGATTAACAATGAGATCAAGAAAGAAAGAAAAAATTTCCTTTGGAAAATTTAAAATGAACATACAAAAATATAAAATCTATGGGATACAACAAAAAGTCATACCAAGAAGGAAGTTCATAGCATTATAGGTATACCTTAAGCAAGAAAAAGTTCAAATAAACAACCTAATCCTGAACCTAAAACAACAAAAAATAAAGCCCAAAGGAAGCAGAAGGCAGAATATAATAAAGATCAGAGCAGAAATAAATGACATAGAGGCTAAAAAAAAATACAAAAGATCAAAGAAACCAAAAGTTGGTTCTTTGAAAAGGTAAACAAGATTGATAAGCCTTTAATCAGACTCATCAAGAGAAAAAGAGAGAGGACTTAAATAAACAAAATTAGAAACAAAAATGGAGAAGTAACAACTGACACCACAGAAATACAAAGGATTGTAAGAAAATACTATGAAATCTACATGCCAAAAAAATTGGACAACCTAGGCAGAATGGATAAATTCTTAAAAACATACAATCTTCCAAAACTTAATCTGGAAGAATCAGAAAATCTAAACAGATTGATTATAACAAATGAAATTGAAACAGTTATCAAAAAGCTCCTAGGAATCAAAAGTCCTGAACTGACTGGCTTCACTGGCAAATTTTATCAAATATTCAAAGAACTAACACTTATCCTTTTCACCTACTCCAAAAAATTCAAGAGAAGGGAAAATTTCCAAGTTTATTTTCATTTTTTGAAGCAAACATTATCCTCATTCTAAAATGAAGTAAAGATACTACAAAGAAAGAAAACTGTAGGCCAATATTCCCAATGAACATAGATGGTAAAATTCTCAACAAAATCTTAGTAAACCAGATCCAACAATACATTAAAAAAATCTTACATTGTGATTAAATGGTATTTATTCAGGGATGCAAGGCTGGAACAATATTTGCAAATCAATAAACGTGATTCATCACATAAACAAAAAAGAAGGAAAAAATCATATATCAATTGATGCAGAAAAAATCATTTGATAAAATCCAGCAACCATTTATGATCAAAACTCTCAGCAAACTGGCAATACAGGAAACATACCTCAACATGATAAAGGTCATATAGGGCAAACTGACAGTCAACATCATACTCCATGGGCAAAAATGAAAAGCAATCCCCTTAAGATCAGAAACAAGACAGGGGTGCCTTTTACCACTCTTATTCAATATAGTCTGGAAGTCCTAGCCACAACTATTAAACGAGAACAAGAAATAAAAAGCATCTAAATTGGAAAAGAGAAGTTAAACTGTCATTATTTGCTGATGACAGGATACTGTACACAGAAAACTCTAAAGTCTCAGTCAAAAAACTACTTAACCTGAAAAATGAATTTATCAAGGTGTCAGGATATAAAATGAATATTCTGAAATTAGTGGCATTTTTATACACCAACAATAAACTGTCAGAAAGAGAAAGTAAGGAAACACTATTGGACAACCAAAAAAAATTAAGTAACTAGGAATAAATTTAACCAAGGAGGTAAAAGACTTGTACTTGGAAAATTATAAGATATAGAAAAGAAATCAAGGAAGATACAAGCAAGTGGAAGCATATACTGTATTCATGAATAGGAAGAATAAACATCATTGAAATGTTTTTATTACCCAAAGCAATCTATAGATTCAATGCAATTTCTATTAAAATATCAATGTTATACTTCACAGATCTAGAACAAATATTTCAAAAAATTTTGTGGAACCAAAAAAGAACACAAATAGCCTCAGTAATCTTGAAAATGATGATCAAAGTATTACACTTCCTGATATTAAGTTACACTATAAGGCTGTTGTAGTCAAAACAGGTTGGTATTGGCATAAGAACGGGTACAGAGATCAATAGAACAGAACATAGAACTTCAGAAATAAACTCATGCCTGTATGTTCAATTGAAATTTGACAAGGGAGCAAAAGTATATGATGAAGTATAAACCATGTCTTTAATAAATGGTGTTGGAAAAACTGGACTAGTACATCTAATAATATAGAACTAGACCACCAACTTACGCTATTCACAAAAACATACTCAAAATGGATAAAAGATTTAAATGTAAGTCACAAAACCATAAACATCTTGGAAGAAAACATAGGCAGTAAATTCTCCGATATCTCTCACAGCAATATTTTTACTAATATATCTCTAAGGCCAAATGTAATAAAAACCAAAATAAACAGATGGGATTATATCAAACCAAAAGGCTTTTGCACAAGAAAAGATACTATTAACAAAATAAAAAGACAACCTATACAATGGAGAACATATTCAACACTAAGTCTGATAAGGGGTTAATAATCAAAATTTATAAAGAATTTCTAAAACTCAACACCAGGAAGGTAAACAATCCAATTTAAAAAGTAGGCAAAAGGCTTGAATATACACTTCTCCAAAGAGGATATATATATGGCCAATAGGCATATGAATAAATGTTCAATGTCACTAATCATCAGAGAATTTCAACTTAAAACCACGATGATGCCATCTCACTCCTGTCAGAATGGATCTATCTCATTAACAAATCAACACATAACAAGTGCTGATGAGGTTATGAAGGAAAAGGAACCCTCCTGCACTGCTGGTGGGAATGCAAACTTGTGCAGCCACTGTGGAAAACAGTATGACATTTCCTCAAAAAAATAAAAATGGAACTATGCTATGACCAAGTTATCCTACTTTTAGAAATATATCCTAAGAATCCCAGAACACTGATTCAAAAGAAGATATACACCCCCATGTTTATTATAGCATTGTTTGCAATAGCCAAGATTTGGAAACAGCCCAAGTGTCTGATAGCGGACGAGTGGATAAAAAAGCAGTGGTACATACAGTTTTATGAAATACAGATACATGAAGATACTGTGAGCCCTATTTGACCTTAAAATCTAGATAGAGGTTAAATTAAACATATTCTATTTCCTGTGGTTCACTAAATAACTATGTGATTTCTTGACAAAATCACAGATTTATAGAAATGAAGCATCCATAGAAATCATCTAAATTAATGCTTTAATTTTATACATGCAAACATGAAAACCAGAGAGGTTAAATGGCTCATCCATGACAGGCCAAAAATTAGATTAAAAAAAAAAAAAGAAAAGAAACAGATCCTAGAAGATAAGCTGTCAGGCAGGTTTCAGAGTATGTTGTTCAGAAAAGCAAAGCTTTAGTTTGAACAAACTGGGATTTAAACCACAGTTTTGCTTGTCAGCATTACGTAACTATCTTAAAATCATTTTTGTCATTTGGAAACCAAGTTAATATTACTCTGTACTTCTGAAAATGAATTAAATGAAGCTATATACTTGTAGAACTCTGAGCTAAGCTTGGTACATAGCTAGCATTAAATAAATGTTCATTGTCATCAGCTCTTAATATTAACTCTGATTTTCAGGTTAATTCTATTTACAGGAAACCACAAAGTCTATTGATAGCCTTAATTTTTCTAGATTGTTTTCTAGTTGATAAATAAGTGCAATGGCTAATGACTACACCTCTCGTACTAGCCTTCCTCAAAATTTTAGTACTTAGCTAACTTCACAAACTGAATATTTTAGTGCTTCAGCCGCTGCGTCTCAAAATGGATTTGCCAGACAAAACACAAAACAGGTCATTAAATTTTAATTTATTGGAGATACAAATTTAATTGGCTGTCCTGAATTTTGATTTGCTAAATTTGGGAACTTTACAGCAGAGTCTACCAAAGTAGATCTTCCAAAATTCTGCAATTGTTACAAAAGCATAGATAACTTCAGTCAAATACCAATTATAACCTATTTGAGTAAAATTTTTCAATATCATCTCAGGTACATTTACTCAATATTTCATTATATGAATAAGTTTAATCACACAAAACTTACTTAATATTAATGACTTTCTTTTGAAAACTAACATTATTGATTCAGAAGGAAATTCAATGTTATCAAATATTTTTAGGCCCTGGCTGGCTGATTCAGTAAATAAAGCATCAACCCAGTGAGCCAGAGGTCATGGTTTGACTCCCAATTAGCAGCCCTATGAGAAGCAATCAATGAAAACACAACTAAATGGAATAACTAAGTGAAACAATGAGTTGATGTTTCTTTCTCTCCCTTTATTTTCTTGTAATAGTTATAAGGGCAAAAAAAAAAAAATCAATACTCTGTTAAAAATAGAAAAAACGTTTTCTCCCTCTTTCCTTAGAACATTTACTTTAAAGTTTAATTATGTTTGTGTGTTTATTTTGTCTCTTTGAAAAGTAGGTAAATATTTTTTAAAGTTAAGTATGACTCCTGCCAGCTTTATGTCTCAGGAATATCTTTATAAATAATCTAGAAACTATTTCCTTGAAATGTAGTGATCTAGGAAGACAGTGCCACCACTGGCCAACTTCTTTGGGAGGTAGAAGCTTAACTTCAGTCAGTACCCTTGCTCAGAACTATCTCCTATCAGAGTGATATGTTTATTTTTTCTTTGGATAAGACAGTTAGCAAACATAGATGGTCACTCCAATTATCTGGTGAATTTAGGATGAACTATTTGTGACAAATGGTGCTGTTAATTTCTCTTACTTGAGGACTAGTTATTGTTTATTTTGAAAACATGTATAATAGGTAATATCGGTTTGCTATATAAAAAAATGAGGTGTTTTTCTATCTTTGTAATCTTTTAGTAGATTGCCTGTAATGCACATCATATTCTAGTTTAATGCTTATTCAATAATAAAATTTTTCTTTACTACTTTTGTAGAGGGTTTTCTGAGTTGAGAGGATATTTTGTGATAAATTTCCCCAAAATTATTGAAGTTCAGTCCTTGGTGAATATGTACTGCTTCTTCTGGTTTATTATATTTATTCTTGGTATAAAAGTCAAAGGAAAGATGGCATGTGAAATTAATTTTTAAAGTAATTAAATCAAAAAACGCTTTTCATAAATTAATGCTAACTTTATGTGTTGCCCAGTCCCTCACTCTAATTAATAATAGCCTGCCTCCTTACTTCACAGCTTTGTTTTATAGTATCATTTCTTAACCTTGGGAAAATAATTCTGAAGATGAAAGAAAAAAGTATCTTTTGTTCAACCAGAAGCTTTTGTTTCAATAAAGACAAAGCAGCATCATAAGTGATTTTCAGATTCATATATAAACATGTAATGGTAACTAAAATTAGAAACTAGAGTCATAAATTGAAGTAATTTTCTGCAATGAAAAAAATAAAAAACTAAGACATTTAAATCTCTAAATATTTGAGATAATTTTTTTAATTTACCAGTTCTCCATTTTAATTATCTGCTTTACATTCTACATCCCATGTAAAGCAGGCCTAACCTTGTTGAAAGAGTCTATAAATAATAATGCTTAATGACATTCTTAAAAGAGTACTTTAATATTGGTATACTTTACTTAGAAGAAACAATCACAAAGTAATGTCAACATAATTTCATCCAGAATCTTCTAGACTATTTTTTATTCCTATCATCTGATAATAGCAAAATAATAAGTTAAACGGAACTACTTTAAACCAGTAGAGTCTTCGAAAATGTAATGGGATAGTTACAAGGATTATAATAATAATACAATTCTTCAGTTTGTCCAAGTATCTTTCTATTTCTATCCTCAATAATGAAAACAGCCTGTTTCCCCACTTTCTCCCCTAGGGCCAAACAAACTTTTCTCCATTAGTCGACACTATCAGTGGTCCTCCATATTAAATAACATCTGCTTAAAATGCAAAACAGCAATCATTATAAATTGGCAAGATTGTGAAACTAATTCTCTACCGTAACATTATAATATGTAGTTCACAAATTTCATGTTTAAATACTAACATTTTTTTCTTTTTTTCCAAGTGAAAGAAGGGGATATAGACTCTCCCATGTGCCCCAACTGGGATCCACCTGGCAATCCCTGTCTGGGGCCAATGCTCTGCCCATCTGTGGCCATGCTCACATCTGAGCTATTTTTAGTGCTTGAGGCAGAAGCTCTAAGGACCTATCCTCAGCACCCAGGGGCAACGAGCTCCAGTTAATCAAATTAATTGAGCCATGGCTGCAGGAAGGGAAGAGGGTGGGGAGAGAGACAGAGAGAGAGAGAGAGAGAGAGAAAAGAGGGAGTGGGAGGAGTGGAGAAGCAGATGGTTGCTTCTCATGTGTGCCCTGACCGGGAATTGTACTCAGGACATCCACATGCTGGGCTGATGCTCCACTGCTGAGTCAACCAGCCAGGGCTAAATACTAACATTTTTCTGCAAGGCAAAGTTATCAAACTATACACACACACACACACACACATACATATCTTATCCTAGAAATGAACACGTGATTTTCTTCATTAACCTTTCATTTTATAAAAGTGTAAAATCAATAATTTATTTTATTCAGACAACTTAAAGGCAATTTCAAACAATTTTATGTGAAATTGAATTTTTATAGCATTTTTCCCTTCCACAAATTCTAAGAAGAAATATCTTCTCAAGTACTAAACAAATATAAAATGTCAAATCTTAGCAGCCTTTCAAATAGATCAAATAAAATCTCTTTACAGGTGAATAATTCTTTTCCTTCTTCTCTTTCCTTTTCTTTCCTTCTTTTACTGTCTTTCTAAAAATATAGCTGTCTTTAAACCTTGAGGCAGTTTTTAGGGCAGTAGATTATTGACATGCTATAAAAAAATGAGTGGGCTTATGTTTTTAAACATTCTATAGACTGCCCTGAGAATTATGACCATTGTAAGTCTTGTATCTTCGTTTTTGGCCACTGGCATAGAAACAATAATGAGAAATTTTATTTGTTCATATTATCACTGGCTGTGCCCAAAGACACTCAAATTGCTGAATAAATAAAAACAGAAATAATTTAATCAACTACTAGCTGCCCTCAAATAATTTCTTCTCAGAAAAAGTTTTTGTGAATAGGTCAAATGTCTCCATTAAAGGATAGAATACTTTTGTGAGCCTTTTATAATAAAAATAATATATCCCTTGTTCATTTTCAATTGAGAAATCCAAATGAAATATGCTAGAGACTGTCTTTACCATGAAGAGGTTATCTTCACGTAAACAATACCTCTGAAAGAGACTAATATATTCAAGTGGCAATTCAAACAAATGATAAAGAGGTAAAGGTTTTAAACTGAGAGGCACCTGTGTAGTCCCTCAAAGATGAACACTTTTAAGTATTTGTTTCTATTATAAGACTTTGTACTTTCTTTCCTTCTCTTACTGTTTGAATTAATTTTCATTCCTCTATTGGTTAACTTAGTAAAATTAAATAATTAAAGCTTTATTTTCCTATCTCATATAGATAGGCAAGTATTTTTATCTGTTAATTATGTAAATTAGTGTTTTTATTCCTTTCTTTGAAATCTACTGGTCAAAAGAACTCAATTTTACAGGTTGAAAACAAAAAATAGAAGCTGTTTCTCTTTAGAATTTTTTTTTAGAGTAAAATAAGTGCAAGCTGCCATAATAAAATTACCTTTACACTTAATAAGCCTAACCTTGACTCAACCAATTAATGCCTATGATATAATAAGTGAAAAAAATCTAGTATTCTTATAACATAAAAGTATCATTTATAGCGCCTGACCAGGCGGTGGTGCAGTGGATAGAGCGTTGGACTGCGATGCCGAGGACCCAGGTTCGAGACCCTGAGGTCGACAGCTTGAGCGTGGGCTCATCTGGTTTGAGCAAAAGCTCACCATCTTGGACCTAAGGTCACTGACTCGAGCAAGGGGTTACTCAGTCTGCTGAAGGCCCACGGTCAAGTCACATATGAGCAAGCAATCAATAAACAACTAAGGTGTTGCAATGCACAACGAAAAACTAATGATTGATGCTTCTCATCTCTCTCCATTCCTGTCTGTCTGTCCTTGGCTATCCCTCTCTCTGACTCTCTCTGTCTCTATTAAAAAAAAAGTATCATTTATAGCTTATAAACAGTATTTTGTTGTCCCACAAAACCAAAAGGCTAATGGAGAGTTTAGTTATCTTCATACATATCAGTCAATAGTAAATGATGGAGATTATTTTTGTTAAGACTGTCAGAATTTACTAACCACAATTACGACATATAGGCCAAAGATCGCAGTTAACATCATGTTATTTAATAGTTCTTCTCCTTTGAAAATCAATTATATTGACTGGTTGAACAATAATTTAAATAATGTGTACCCCAATAAAACCACTTGGGCTCCCTCTTTGTAGTCTGGCTGGTAGCTCTGAGCATTGCTAATAATGGTCCCAACTAGCCCTGACTCTGTGTCCTCTTGAGGGGATCTCACATTCTATACACAGCTTCCTTAACAGGAGCCTGAAAACAACCTGGGTTTTACTGTTGTGTACCAGAGTTATTTTTCTGGGGCATTTTGAAAAGCAGCGTCTCAGTGAAATATTAGATGTTATTTATGTAAGAATGAGGGGTGTTTTTTTTTTTGTAACAATGATATCCTTTCAGACACTTCTAACTACTTGTAACTATATTATTTAAAATGTGATAAAAGCAGTTATTAAAGTCTATCTTAAAAAAATTTACTAAACATTTGACTCCCAGTTTCTATCAATTTTACCTTTATTTTTTAAAGTGTTGAGATTAACACATACTTTTATTTTTTTTTATCATTTTTTTAAGATTTTATTGGCTCTGGCAGGTTGGCTCAGTGGTAGAGCATCTGCCTGGCGTGTGGAAGTCCCGGGTTCAATTCCCAGTCAGGGCATAAAAGAAAAGCAACCATTTGCTTCTCTACCCCTTTCCCTCCCCTTTTTCTCTCTCTTTCTATCTTTCTCTCTCTCTCTTTCTCTCTCATCCCTTCCTGCAGCCATGATTGGAATGAGCAAGTTAACCTTGGGTGCTGAGGATGACTCCCAGGTGCTAAAATAGCTCTCTTGTCAAGCAATGGGTGCAGCAGCCCCAGATGGGCAGAGCATCAGCTCCCGATGGGGGTTGCCAGGTGGATCCCGGTTGGAGCCCATGAGGGAATCTGTCTCTCTGCCTCCCTGCATCTCAATTGATTAAAAAAAAATGTTTATTCATTTTAGAGAGGAGAGAAACAGAAGGGAGGTAAAATCAGGAAGCATCAACTCCTATGTGTGCCTTGATCAGGCAAGTCCAGGGTTTCAAACCGGCAACCTTAGCATTACAGTTCAATGCCTTATCCACTGCGCCATGACAAGCCAATACATATATATTTTTTAATTGGTATATATATATATATATTTTTTTTTTTTTAGATGGAAGAGAGAGTGTGAGAAAGAGAGAGGAGAAGCGGAAAGTATCAACTCCTAGTAGCTGCTTTCTGTTTATGCCTTTACTGGCGAGCTCAGCATTGCAGGTCAGTGCTTCATCTACTGTGCCACCACAAGTTGGGCCTACATTTCTTTGTAAACAAAAACATGTTACATATTTTAAGTAAATATTAATTTCAAACTTTAAAACCAACAAACAGTGGTTATATTAACATAGCTATACAAATATTAATACTGTAAGGGTCAAAGAGTTTGTTAAACTTGAATTATCTTTCTCAAGGGGCTAAGTTCAAGAAGCTCTGCTATTTGAAAAAACAACTGTTCATTGGTGCAAAATCAAGTCTATTTATTTTCTACAACTTATATGTTGATCTTTGTCATATTTTATTTTACTTCTTACTTGAAGTATGACTTAACTGAACATTTTTCCCCTCCTATCTTATTTCTAATCACCTTTCATATTTTTCTTCCTGACAAAAACATAATTTGTTAGTATTAAATTCTTGAAATTATCACATTTGTTAATATACATATTGTCCCACATACGTCTTTTCCAATCTTTTGTTCAACTATAAAACGACTGTTTTCTTTTTTTTTTTATCTTTAAAAATGTTTTATTTTGTGATAAAAGTATCTTCCATTATACCACTATTTATGTTTTTGTTAGCCAAGCAAGGCACTTTGTGGCTATGACTTTTTTTTTATAAATAAATTTTTATTTTAATGGGGTGACATCAATAAATCAGGGTACATATATTCAAAGAAAACATGTCCAGGTTATCTTGTCATTCAATTCTGTTGCATACCCATCACCCAAAGAGAGATTGTCCTCCATCACCTTCTATCTAGTTTTCTTTGTGCCCCTCCCTCTCCCCCTCCCTCTCTCTTTCCTTCCCTCCCCCCACCCCCTGTAACCACCACACTCTTGTCCTTGTCTCTTAGTCTCGTTTTTATGTCCCACCAATGTATGGAATCCTGCAGTTCTTGTTTTTTTCTGATTTACTTATTTCACTCCGTATAATGTTATCAAGATCCCACCATTTTGTTGTAAGTGATCCGATTTCATCATTTCTTATAGCTAAATAGTATACCATGGTGTATATGTGCCACATCTTCTTTATCCAGTCTTCTATTTTTTTTTACAGTGATTAAAGCCTTTAAGCAAACTCTTGGCCAATACAGCAAGAATCCATAAAAGAGGAGTGTCCTTAACATGTTCACCAAGTCCAAGTTGGCCCCAACACCATGCCAAATCTCTAAAAAATGCAACCCAACCCCAGTTCAGTCTGTTAGGAGCTGTCACAAGGAGCAGGAGTCCAGGAAAAGTCCACATCCAGGAAAAGTCCGCATGGCACTGGAATTGTAAAACGACTGTTTTCTTGACAGCTATACACTATAATCCCTTAAAGAGTAATAATTTTTACTTACTCCACTGCTGAATCAGAGTCAATATTTCCTACAATCTACTATATCTTCCCTTCATGGGTTTCTACCTTGCATCTCTGTAATTAACCCTCAGAAATATGCAAACTATATTTCATGAATCCTTAGATTTCTTCATTATATTTTCATAGTTAATTGACTATTGACTTTTTTTTTTTTTTTTTTTTTTTTTGCCAAGGAGAGAGAATAAAAAAGAGAGAAAGAGAGAGAAAGGCAGAGGAGCAAACAGAGACAGAGAAACAGGAAGAGAGAGAGATGAGAAGCATTAACTTGTGGTTGCAGCACTTTAGTTGTACATTGATTGCTTTTTTACACAAGCCTTGATGGTGGTTGTGGGGTCCCAGCTAAGCCAGCGACCCCTTGCTCAAACCAGCGACCTTGGGTTCAAGCCAGCAACCTTAGGGCTCAAGCAGCACCCATAGGTTCATGTCTATGATCTTATGCTCAAGCCAGCAATCCCCATCAAGCTGGCGAGGCCGTGCTCAAGCCAGTGACCCCAAGGTTTCAAACCTGGGTCTTTAGCATTCTAGGTCGATGCTCTATCACTGCATTGCCGGGGTCCAGCCCCGGGGGGGATCCAGGGGTCCCACAGGAGGAGACGGCGTCGGCGAAAATCGAGTGAGAGAGCCGAATTCTTTTCTTTCTCTTTATTCTCTAGTTAGCATTTACTGCCAGGCATCTCTACCAAATGCTAGTACAGCTCCTTTTTTATACACACACACCAAGTTACAATTACATGGTATTAATCATTGCTTCTGTTTCACTATGTTTACATGTTTCCAGATAACAGTTAATTTATATCTATAAATTACAAATCAGGTGGCAAATCAAAGTACAATTAAAAAATAACTTGAATAGCGATAACATTGGTGAAAGCTTTTAAAGGATTAGTACTAACTAATAACTCAACTTTACTGTTGTTGTGAGTCAAGGGGCAGAGAGAGATTAACAGACAAAATCATTAAGGACTAGCAAAGGACCACCGCTTGCTTAGGCAAATGGCCTTGAGTTCATGCAGTGTCCTAATTTTTCTTACAAGACTTCAAAAGGCTTGCTTATTAAGAAATTGTCATAACATCAAGAGTAACTTTTGCTTAAAGATATATAGAGTGCACCTGCAAGATAGCTTAGTAGCAACATAATATTAGAAGGCATTAATTGCTATTGCTTCTATGGATTCTTCCATATTTCTCTTTATTATTTGAATGAAAAACCTTGGGAAAGTATATAAATTTCATGAGAATGTCTTACTGAGAAAGCCCAGTAACTGCCTTTAGTCATAAAACAAGTCTCTTAACAAAACATTCTTACTAGCCAGCTGCACTCCTATCCAAGGCCACGCAACAGGCCACTCCACTCCACTTTACCTAAGATTCTAATGTCTAGTTAAACTTTATTTATTTATTATATTCATATACTAGCTAAGTTCTAACTATATTCTTTCTAACATGATTAATAAGAAGAAATTCTCCTACAAACTTAACCCTTTATGAGGGATATCATAGCCAGCCTCTTATGTTTATGAGCCCAGTTCAAGGGGCTTACAGGCTTTTCTGTGGAACTTACACCTTCTGTCTCATTTCCAAAGAAATTACTACGAATCTACAGGGAAAGCACGGTACTATTATCCCTGTGCCACAAATAATAGCACACACCCAGAAAAGGGGGGATATAAGGCCAGATTAATTCAAAAGGTCAAAGGGGGAAGTATCGTTGTGCCTATTCTTTTTGCGGTGACATTGTCACCCCGCAGCCATTGGTCTTCTCTGCTGTGACTTTGTCAATCAGCAGTTTTTGATCTTCTTCTGCTGTGACCTTGTCAGCCAGCAGTTGTGGGTCTTCTCCTGCTGTGACCTTGTCAGCCAGCAGTTGCGGGTCTTCTCCTGCTGTGACCTTGTCAGCCAGCAGTCGTTGATCGGCTCCCAACACTGCATCACTGCTTGGCCAGGCTGATTAACATTTTTAAGGATACATAATTTTAGTCTTAAAATTACTTTTCCAAGGAACTTTGAAGGCATTTCTACTACTAAATAAAGGGATCCTCAAATTACAACAGCCCAAAATATGACATTCTGAGTTTACAACGCTCACTCCCAAGAAACTTAAAAAATTAAGACATGTTTTGGCTTAAGCCATTAGCATCTTATTTACAGACTACATGAGCAAACTAGTTTAGTTGTGCAAAGTGAAAGAATACACAGTACAGTGTATAGTACATTTATGTATTTTTCCTTTTTTGTGGCTTAGTTGTGTTTTTATGTTCTAGATTATGATTTTACAACTGGGTTAGGATATGTAATTGACTTGGGCTCGGGTTTGTTTTGACTTACAACAAAATTTGGTTTACGTCACTATTGTAGAAAGAGAACTGTGTCGTAACCCGAGGACCCCTTATATTGGTATACTTTTTTCTGAGCTATATATATATTTTTTTTGCTTGTAATTTTTTTCAAAGTTTTTCAGAATCATTTCTGTTCCCTTTGGAGACTGCAAATATTATTATTTTGAGTCTAGGATTGAACTTTTAAAAAATCCTTTTAGATCTAAAATTCCAGGCCCTTCTTCAGATCTAGGAATAGCCTGTAATTTATTTAAGTCCTCCCTTTCATTTTTTTTGTTCTCCTTTTCAGAATCTCCTATTGGCAGAGTCTCATATTGCCACAATAGAACTCTTGAAATTCTATCTTTTTTATCATAATTTTCAATTATCTGTGTTTTTGATTAATGGGTACAAAAGTTTCTTAAACTGTAAATTTCAACTCATCTAATAAATATTTAAACATTGGCAATTGTAAATTTGATTTTCAAAAGACATGTTATTTATCTGTTCTTCATAGCAAAATATACTTGATTTTATTACTACAGTGTCTTCTCAGTTAACTGAGAGTAGAAATTAATATTTTTCACTTCTATCTTTTTATCTACCTGAAGATCTTAAATTGTTTTCATGCTCGAAAGTGAAATAAGAAATATTATACTACATATTTATTTGTGTTGCAGCTACTGTGATACAAATAACTTTGTTTCCCAGGTACACCTCTTTTTTAACTGGAAAAGCTAAAGGGTATTTCCAAGTATACATGGGAGAGGCCTGTGGACAGGAATGCTTGCATTAGATGCAGAATCAGGAAACCATCTGAGAAATCTGTCCTCTACAATCTGAGGCATCACCTGAGGAACTCTTCACTCTGAAGTACCAATCCTACCTTAATATCCCTAGCTCATCCATAACAGTTATTTATATTTATTGAAAAAGAAAATTTCTGGTTATTTTTCATTTGCCTGTG
Organism: Saccopteryx bilineata; assembly: GCF_036850765.1. Lineage (NCBI taxonomy): Eukaryota > Metazoa > Chordata > Mammalia > Chiroptera > Emballonuridae > Saccopteryx > Saccopteryx bilineata. The sequence goes on along the minus strand of NC_089498.1, from coordinate 53,547,701 downwards.
TTTGTTTCTGTGTTGTTTTTTACGTTGATGTTAATGTAAAGTCCAGGATGCATAGAGAAAAAAAAGAAAAGAAAATCGGTAAAGTGGCTGAAATGCACAGCTGTCCTGCAGAGGCCTAGTTAATCCCATTGTTTTGAGTTCCACCTTTCATTTCTGCACTCTGAATTAATTTATACCAAGTCTAGATTTTCTCTGAGGAAGGTGGGTTCCCATGCATTGTCATCATACATACTTTCAGCTATTTCATCTATTAACTAATCTTCATATAATTTTTTATTTCAGGAATTTTGTTAACATCATTTTGCAGTATGAAACTCCCTCCTTTTTATTACTATATTTATTTCTCTGGAGCCTTAAACGCATGAACTCAATCTGCCATCTTTAGAAAACTAACATCTGAATAGCCAATCTTTATGTGTTACAGTGGGACCATTCAACTAGGTACATAAGCCAAAATAGCCCAACTAACATTATGTTGGCACTGTTATTGGAAATGTGAATAGGCAAGAGACTACATAATAAGATTAGCTCCAGAGACAAAATTGTTCCTCGGAGTTTAGTAATTCATATATTTATTCAAAAAATATTTTGAGCACCTATCATATAACAGACCTTATTTAAAATGTTAGCAATAAAGCAATTAGAGACAAAAATTATCATATGCCCTCATATTTTTATTTAAATCACATTATATTAACATAACTATAAATGGCACACTGAAATGGGAAAAAAATCAAATAAGCACAGTTGACAGGATGTGTGGAGAAATAAGACTTGACCGTCGAGATAGTTTCTTCTTAATAAAGTGGGTAAAAGAAAATAATTCTGGGTTGTTTATATATAAACACACACACACACATACAATCTTAGAATAGCCAGACCAATCCTTCACTCTCTAAGAGAAGTTCTAGAGGTAACACGACTACCTTGAGTTCTTACTTAGACAGAGTGCTACTTCCCATATTAATATAATTCTACATTTTTTTTTTTCTGAAGTGAGAAGCAAGGAGGCAGAGAGACAGACTCCCGATTGCACCCAATAGGGATCCACCTAGCAAGCCCACTAGGGGACTATGGGGCAATGCTATGCCCATCTGGGGTGTTGCTCCATTGCAACTGGAAGCATTCTAGTGCTTGAGGTGGAGGCCATGTAGGCCATGGAGCCATCCTCAGCACCAGGGCCAACTTTGCTCTAATGAAGGCTTGGCTGCGGGAGACAAAGAAAGAGATAGAGAAAACAGAGAGGGAGAAGGATGGAGAAGCAGATGGACACTTCTCCTGTGTGCTCTAGTTGGGAATCAAACCCTGGACATTCACATGCCAGGATGATGTTCTACCACTGAGCCAACTAGCCAGGGCTATAATTCTACATTTTAGAAAGAACATAGATTGCATTGAGACAGCTTGGGCACATAGTCTTATTGCACTGTCTAATACTGGGGAAACTTCATAGTACCTATAAGCCTAAATTTCACATATATAATAATGTTAGTAATACCATACAGCTTGTTTGGAAATTGAAATAAGCAACACATATAAAGGTTACTCACATAGTAAATGCTTAATAAATGCCGTACAATGGTATATTTTTTTGTTATTACCTATTGTGCATCATTTTTTCCTAGAGAATGTTCTGTTTTCAACCCTCTTACATTAAAATTTCAGAACTATAGTAAAATTTAAACATTCTCATCTTTTTAGAACTATCTCCACATTAAAATTTCTCTGATTTATTATAAAGAAATTATTTAACCTTACTGTGCTAAATTCTGATCCCTGAGCATGACATTATACATTATGATATTTTTTACACAAATCTGAAAATTTGTTTTATTTTTCCCTCTTTATGGAAAGGAAAAGAACTATAAGTCCAAATGAATGTCATGAAAACGATATCAGAAGTGGTCATAATTTAGACAAACAGTTCTCAATTGATTCAATAAATACCTACTAGAATCAGCAATGTAATTGAAATCTTATGTGTACTGCCCAAGAAATTGTACTTTTCCACCTGCTTTATATTCAACTTTATGTGGACTCAGCAGAAAATAAAAGGTTTCTTCATACTGGTAAGAAGTATGCAGAAATATAAATCTGAAAAGCAAACCTTCACTGGAGAAGGAGAAAGTTTGCATCAAGTAGACAAGAGAGGTTATGCTTGATTACAGCCAATAACCTTCTCAATAATTTATGTGACAGTTGCATTTTGGACCAATTAAAGCTCTGCTTCATCAGGTCTTCATTTCTGCAATCTAGCCGTCAAAGCATACCTGAAGTATTGCTGGACTTGGTGACATAAGGGAAAGGGGAACACGGCACTATTTGCTGGCTCTTAAAATTTCTCCCCCAAAGTGACACATCACTTAGATTCTTATTCATAAGCTAAAGCAAGTCACATGGCCAAGACTAACATCAAAGAGTAAGAAAGCATAATTTTTCCCCAGAGGATAGAAGCAAATATTTGTATATAATAATATGGTTTACTACAGTAGACATAATAAGAGTATTTTACAGGTATATCAGTTTCCCCATGTATTTTCAACATGAATTATATACAATCTATAATCTTTTTTTAAAAGATTTTATTTATTGACTGACCAGGCAGTGGTGCAGTGGATAGAGCGTTGGACTGGGATGTGGAAGACCCAAGTTCGAGACTCCGAGGTCGCCAGCTTGAGCACGGGCTCATCTGGTTTGAGCAAGGCTCACTAACTTGAGCACAAGGTCTCTGGCTTGAGCAAGGGGTCACTCCATCTGCTCTAGCCCCCCTGTTGAGGGCATTTATGAGAAAGCAATCAATGAACTACTAAGGTGCCACAAAGAAGAGTTGATGCTTTCATCTCTCTCCCTTCCTGTCTGTTTGTCCTATCTGTCTCTCTCTCTGACTCTCTCTGTCTCTGTCACACAAAAAAATATTATTCATTTTAGAGAGGAGAGAGAAAGAAGGGAGGAGGAGCAGGAAGTGTCAACTCCCATATGTGCCTTGACCAAGCAAGACCAGGGTTTTGAACCAGCAACCTCTGCATTCCCAGACAATGCTTTATCCACTGTGCCACCATATGTCAGGCTCACATGTATTATGTATTTTATCCTCAAAATAATTCTGTGAAATAAACAACTACTGTTATCCCCATTTTAAATGCAGAGAAATTAATTCAAAAGAACAAAGTGAACAAAGCAGAATATTTTTTAAAAATTCATCCAGTTTGAGTTCATTGGGTCACACTGAATTTCCGTTATTAGAAATATTTAAACAGAAGCAGAATGACTACCCTGTGGGAGTGCTAAAGAATAAGATCTGTGAATTTTGTGAATAATTGTGCTACAACCTTTAAAATTCCTTTTATCTCTGAAATTCTATGATTATGTAAGCTATCCAAGGTCACACAGCTAGTAAGAGGCTATTAAAGGCAAAATGTCACTGCCAACTAAGTGATCTCATTTATAGGAAGAGAAAAAGAGATGCCAAAGTTATTTAATAATCTAGTGTGTTCAGGTGCCATTATTGTTAAACTCAAATGCTGAAAAAGTTTTACGACTTCTCAATCAGCATGCAGAAAAAAAATCTGTTCATTTGGTGACTGGAATACTATGGATTATTACTTGTATAATATCAAGTTTTCCAAATACCCTGGAAATTGCTGTACTGATATGTTTATGAACAAAATATAGGAAATAGCATTTCTGCAATTACCAAGAGAGAAACATTTTCTTAAGGTGCATAATAAATAAATGAATGTTCTAATAGAGAGCAAAAAACAAGTACCTCCTAGATCATTATTTAAAATGAGACTCCCCTGGATCTTATAAGCTATACTGAGGTCTTACACTCTGAAGATATTTTAGGAAAGAAACAGTTCACATTCTGATGACTATCCTTTCTTACCACATGTACCTAAGGTCTTTATAGCTTTAATAACTCACTACAGTTCTGTGAGTCTAACATGGTTATTTTATATAGTGATTTAAATTTTTACCATTTGTCAAGTGGAATTTATAATAGTAAAATAAACACAGATATTAAATCCTAATTATTAAAATTAGTGTTCTTTTAAAAAAGCATTTTTATTTAATGATTCACAATTAAGCTAAGTCAATACAAAAATGCAAAGAGTAATATGTATTTGCTTATTTTAAATGCATTTACTCATTCATTATTCATATTAGAAGTCAGGAATTAAAGAGTTTGGAACTAAATAAATTCAATTTTTGAATACATCTTGAAAATACAGAAAAGAGCATTCTTATCTTCTGCTATGAATAGAGATTTGGCAATTCAAATACCACAGATCTGACAGCTAACCAGAAGCTCATGCAAGGTAGCTCATCCATGGCACCTTAAGACATTGGTTGGTATCACAGGGTAATCAAATAACATTCTTTCAAGCTGGGTGCTAGCCAGTGTCCCAGTAAATAACCTTTTCAAACCAGATGACCTCAAACATTTAAAATATATTTGGAGGGAAAAAACACTTCCAAAATGCAGATTTATGAAAATCTGTTTCTCCATTAATGCAATAAATTTATCTAAAACAACTTTTTACAATGCTTGAAATTAGCTAAAGCTTACAAAAAGCAAAGAATCATTTACTCAAATAAAATAACTGAATTTTGTTAAGAAGAGTCAACTTTTTGGGAATTTAAGTAAAATTATGACTTTCTCTCTCTCCTCCTATGTGCTTTAGCTTTGAAAGTGAACATACCATAATCAAAAGCTGTAAAAATGAGCTTTCTAGCAAACACAATTTTGGGAAGAAAAAGATTAAGATTCACCAAAATAAAAAACCCTTTCTAGACAATTCTCTTTTATATGTCTGGAAGTTCCTTGAAAGACTCATTCCCAGAATTTATCTTTATTTGAATTCAATCAGAGCTTACTCTCTGCAGTCTATCTCAGAGCACATACCATAAATAATCAGCTGCAATTTTTTAACATCACAGCTGCCTGAGGCAGTGCTATCAGTGAGGCTTACAAATGCCTGACCAAGATAGTTAAAATATAAAATAGGGTAATATGAAGTTAATAAGGGGCTTTGGGACTAAAGAGCATATACATGTACATACATGTTGAAGAAGACCTAAAAAGGCCATAATATCTTATTTCTGACTGACCTAAAAGACTGGCACAAAGGGACTGTGAAGGCACAGAGTTGGAAAGTGCCCACCAGAGTGTTGAAAGCATGCCCCAACATACACACACAGTGCCCATTTATAAGGCAGGAAAACTTACTGGTTCAAATATACTACTCACAAAAATTAGAGGATATTTTTAAATGAATATGAAGTGATTGAAAAAAAAAAGCATTTGATTTTTTTTATTAAACAAGAACATCAGAAAAGCAACCAGCAAGTCAAAAAAAGTTTTTTGGTTATACAAATGAGATGCAAAACCAGCATTTATTTCATTGGTGAAATTGCACTATACAAAAGGCTGAAAGTACTGGAGTATCTACATGTTCTCTGACCCCCTAACTTTTGTGAGCAAAAAAATGTCAGTCCAAGCTTTCATTGATGACTATGCAAACTGATCATTTGGTTCAGTAGCCTCAAAAAACAAAAAATACAGAATTTATAAAATTAAGAAAATAAATAATAGCAATAACAACAACAAACAGAAAACAACAGATTTAAGGAAGGTTTCTGATTTTTAGAATTGATACACAATACACTAACATTTCTAGTTTTCCACAAAATATTATGAGGTGCAATGAAAATAAAACATAATTTACAGAAAAAAAAAGTCAACAAAACCTTTTTGAGATAGCCAAATGTAAGACCTATAGACAAACGTCAAATTTACAGTTAATATCTAAACTATAGCTTTAAAGTGTAAATATATTCAAATAATGAAGGAACCATGTCTAAATATTTAAAGTATAAAAAGTATCACCAAATAGAAAATATAAAGATAGAAATTATAAGAAAGAACCAAGTAGAATTTCTAAAAAGAATAAAATCTAAATTTAAAAAACTCATTAGAAGAGAGTTCAACAACATATTTGTTCCAGCAGAAGTAAGAATCTGTGGCCTTAAAGATAAGTTAATTAATCTTATTCAATAAGAAAATAGTCCAAATACAAAATAAAATAAACAGAACTTTAATGATTGTGGACACCATCAAACATAATGTAACACACATCATGGGGGTCCGAAAGGGTGAGAGAAATGTCAAAAAAAATATTTGAGGCCCTGGCCGGTTGGCTCAGTGGTAGAGCATTGGCCTGGCGTGCAAGAGTCCTGAGTTTGATTCCTGGCCAGGGCACACAGGAGAGGTGCCCATCTGCTTCTCCACCCCTCCCCCTCTTCTTCCTCTCTGTCTCTCTCTTCCCCTCCCGCAGCCAAGGCTCCATTGGAGCAAAGTTGGTCCGGGCGCTGAGGATGGCTCTGTGGCCTCTGCCTCAGGTGCTAGAATGGCTCTGGTTGCAATGGAGTGACACCCAGATGGGCAGAGCATCACCCCCTGGTGGGCATGCTGGGTGGATCCTGGTCGGGCGCATGCGGGAGTCTGTCGGACTGCCTCCCCGTTTTCAACTTCAGAAAAATACAAAAAATACAAAAAAAATATTTGAAAAAATAATGGCTGAAACTTTTCCAAATTTGTTAAAAAAAATAACCACATTAATCTGCACTTACAAAATCATAGAGACTCTAAGTAGATTAACTCACAAAGATCCACATCAAGACGCACATAGTTAAACATACAAAAGTTAGAAGAACAGAAAATCTTGAAAGCAGCAAAAGAAAAGGGAGTCATCGAGTAGACATAATTTTCAATAAAAATAAGAAATGATTGCTTATCAGAAGGAATGAAATCCTGGAGACAATGGGATAATATATTATGTATTCATAGAGGGAAAAGTGCCAATCAAGTATTCTATAACTAGTAAAACTATCCTTCAAAAATGAAGAGGAAATTAAGATATTTCCAAACAGACAAAAACAGAAATTTGTCCCTACTAGATGTCCCCACAAGAAATACTAAAGAGGCTCTTTTAGGATAAAATGAAAGAACACTAGACAGTAACAATTTACACAAACAAATAAAATGCACCAATTTCTTTTTCTTTTTTTTTTTGTATTTTTCTGAAGTTGGAAATGGGGAGGCAGTCAGACAGACTCCTGTATGCACATGACTGGGATCCACCTGGCATGCTCACCAGGGGGTGATGCTCTGCCCATCTGGGGTGTCGCTCTGTCGCTCAGCGCCCAGGCCAACTTTGCTCCAATGGAGCCTTGGCTGCAGGAGAGGAAGAGAGAAACAGAGAGGAAGGAGAGGGGGAGGGGTGGAAAGCAGATGGGTAATTCTCCTGTGTGCCCTGGCCGGGAATCAAACCCAGGACTCCTGCACGCCAGGCCGATGCTCTACCACTGAGCCAACTGGCCAGGGCCAAAATGCACCAATTTCTATATGCATATTCACTTCCTCATAGAACCATACCTGAATCCAGGATCTATTTTGCAAGTATCTGAAAAAGAATTTGATGGGCTGCAACTTCACCTACTGCATTTGTTGACTCTGGCTATGGTATGCCATAATGATGACAAAGACCACATTCTGAATATACTACATTATACATTTCAATCTCATCCTCAGACTTTCTACCCTTCTTCTCCTTTTTTTTACTGTATAGTATTTTTGATGTGTTTGTTTCAACACAAAATTATTAACAAAAGATAGGGTTCCATATCCTTAATGGAGAGATCAGCTCAAAATGTTAAGTATTCAGCCTTTGCTTATCTTAAGCAATTTCAGTATAAAATTTACAATACTTTCTATTTTCCCACAAGAACATATGCTTACTATTTACAAGGCATCTTAGCAAATAATAAAAATATACATATATTTTTTCATATATTTTAAATTGAGTAACAAATTCAAATAAAAACCAATACACACTATATATATGAATGTAAACTTCTATTATTAGCAATATAATTACATAAATTCCTTAGTGAAAAAGACTAGGATAAAGAGAACATTCATTTTTGTTCTATAAAGTTTTGCATATTTTTACTTTGCTATTATTTGTGTATATGTGCTTGATGGAAAAGAAAATTTATCAGGCTTTTTTTGTGACAGAGACAGAAAGAAAGACAGAGAGAGGGACAGAAAGAAAGGGAGAGAGATGAGAAGCATCACTTATTCATTGGGCACCTTAGCTGTTTGTTGACTGCTTTCTCATATGTACCTTGACCGGCAAGGGGCTATAGCAGAGCAAGTATCCCCTTGCTCAAGCCAGTGACCTTTGGGCTTCAAGACAGTGATCATAAGGTCATGCCTATGATTCCACACTCAAGCCAGAAACTCCGCGCTAAAGCCAGTGACCCCACACTCAAGCTGGTGAGCTTAGGCTCAAGCCTGATGAGCTCACACTAAAGCCTGCAACCTGGAGGTTTTGAACCTGAGTCTTCTGTGTCCCTCTTTGATGCTCTATCCACTGAGTTATCAGGCATTTTTTTGAGTCAAGTTTTAAAACTAATAATTTATACTAAAAGCTAGTAGTAAAAACAGAAAAAAAGTACAAAGATATCCATAAGGAAAAGAGAGTAAGTTCCAAATTTTTCGATATTTAATAACCATTAAGCACCAAAAGATTATTACTTCACAATTTATTTGCATTGTGTTAAATCACTGTAATAAGCTTTTAATTTGAATTTATCTCTTTTAATCCTTTTAGAATAGGCTAGGAGCTATTATGACTTTCAAATAAAGAAATGAAGCCTTGGAGAAGTTAAATAATTAAACTTCATACCGTTGGTAAGGGTTAGTGTTATTAGTCACATACTGCTTCTCTGGCTCACAGGCTTTAGCTTTTAAACACTAAATAAAACTAATGTTATTGAAAACTTGGCATAGAGAAATATACCAAAAATGTGGATTCAGAATATTAAGTTCTGAGTACTAGGTTTTTCACATAGAAACTAAATGTTAATGATTAGTTCATTTATTCCAGTCCTTAAGATTCTTCACTTATAAAATAGTATAATATGAAGTTCAGAATGAAAGAATCTATTTCTAAAGATAACTCTGGATACCCTAGAAGACAGACTCTAAAGAGTCAAAAACTTACACAATAAACATTTTTTTTTCCTCATTCCCTAAAGTCTAACAACATGTATGTGTACGGTGGGCAGTTCTCCAGATTAGTGACCCAGAATCATTCCACCCTATGTTTCTATCAACCTCAATTCATGACTCACAACATATCTGAGAACTTTGTCTTCATTTTATTTTATTTTATTTTTATAATTTTATTTTTTTAATGGGGTGACATCAATAAATCAGGATACATATATTCAAAGATAACAAGTCCAGGTTATCTTGTCGTTCAATTATGTTGCATACCCACCACCCAAAGTCAGATTGTCCTCTGTCACCTTCTATCTTGTTTTCTTTGTGCCCCTCCCCACCCCCTATCCCTCTCCCATTTCCCCCTCCCCCCCGTAACCACCACACTCTTATCAATGTCTCTTAGTTTCACTATTATGTCCCACCTACGTATGGAATAATACAGTTCCTGGTTTTTTCTGATTTACTTATTTCGCTTCGTATCATGTTATCAAGATCCCACCATTTTGCTGTAAATGTTCCGATGTCATCATTTCTTATGGCTGAGTAGTATTCCATAGTGTATATGTGCCACATCTTCTTTATCCAGTCATCTATTGATGGGCTTTTTGGTTGTTTCCATGTCCTGGCCACTGTGAACAATGCTGCAATGAACATGGCGCTGCATGTGTCTTTAGGTATCAATGTTTCTGAGTTTTGGGGATATATACCCAGTAGAGGGATTGCTGGGTCATAAGGTAGTTCTATTTTCAGTTTTTTGAGGAACCACCATACTTTCTTCCATAATGGTTGTACTACTTTACATTCCCACCAACAGTGTATGAGGGTTCCCTTTTCTCCACAGCCTCTCCAACATTTGCTATTACCTGACTTGCTAATAACAGCCAATCGAACAGGTGTGAGGTGGTATCTCATTGCCGTTTTGATTTGCATCTCTCTAATAGCTAAAGAAGATGAGCATCTTTTCATATATCTGTTGGCCATTTGTATTTCTTCCTGGGAGAAGTGTCTATTCATCTCCTCTTCTCATTTTTTTATTGGATTGTTTGTTTGTTTGTTGTTGAGTTTTATGAGTTCTTTGTATATTTTGGATATTAGGCCCTTATCTGAGCTGTTGTTTGAAAAAATCATTTCCCATTTAGTTCGCTTTCTGTTTATTTTGTTATCAGTTTCTCTTGCTGAGCAAAACTTCTTAGTCTGATGTAGTCCCATTCATTAATTTTTGCCTTCACTTCTCTTGCCATTGGAGTCAAATTCATAAAATGCTCTTTAAAACCCAGGTCCATGAGTTGAGTACCTATGTCTTCTTCTATGTACTTAATTGTTTCAGGTCTTATGTTTAGATCTTTGATCCATTTTGAGTTAATTTTTGTACAGGGGGAAAGACTGTAGTCCAGTTTCATTCTTTTGCATGTGGCTTTCCAGTTTTCCCAGCACCATTTATTGAAGAGGTTTTCTTTACTCCATTGTGTGTTGTTGGCCCCTTTATCAAAAATTATTTGACTATATATATGTGGTTTTATTTCTAGACTTTCTATTCTGTTCCATTGGTCTGAGTGTCTATTTTTCTGCCAATACCATGCTGTTTTGATTGTCGTGGCCCTATAATAGACTTTGAAGTCAGGTATTGTTATGCCCCCAGCTTCATTCTTTTTCTTTAGGATTGCTTTGGCTATTCGGGGTTTTTTATAGTTCCATATAAATCTGATGATTTTTTGCTCTATTTCTTTAAAAAATGTCATTGGAAGTTTGATGGGAATTGCATTAAATTTGTATATTGCTTTGGGTAATATAGCCATCTTGATTATATTTATTCTTCCTAGGCAAGAACAAGGTATATTCTTCCATCTCATTATATCTTTTTCGATTTCCCTTAACAATGGTTTATAGTTTTCATTATATAAGTCCTTTACATTCTTTGTTATGTTTATTCCTAAGTATTTTATTTTTTTTGTTGCAATCGTGAAGGGGATTATTCTTTTGAGTTCCTTCTCAGTTGTTTCATTGTTGGCATATAGAAAGGCTATTGACTTCTGTATGTTAATTTTGTATCCTGCGACCTTACTGTATTGGCTTATTGTTTCTAGTAGTCTTTTTGTGGATTCTTTGGGGTTTTCGATGTATAGGATCATATCATCTGCAAAACGTGATACCTTTACTTCTTCTTTTCCGATATGGATGCCTTTTATTTCTTTGTCTTGTCTGATTGCTCTGGCTAGAACCTCTAGTACCACATTAAATAAGAGTGGAGAGAGTGGACAACCCTGTCTTGTTCCTGATTTAAGGGGGAAAGCCTTCAGTTTAGTGCCATTTAATATGATGTTAGCTGATGGTTTATCATATATAGCCTTTATCATGTTGAGATATTTTCCTTCTATACCCATTTTGTTGAGAGTCTTAAACATAAAATTGTGTTGTATTTTATCAAAAGCCTTTTCTGCGTCTATTGATAAGATCATGTGGTTTTTGTTCTTTGTTTTGTTGATATGGTGTATTACGTTAACCGTTTTACATATGTTGAACCATCCTTGAGATTCTGGGATGAATCCCACTTGATCATGATGTATTATTTTTTTAATATGTTGTTTTATTCGATTTGCTAGTATTTTGTTTAGTATTTTAGCATCTGTATTCATTAGAGATATTGGTCTGTAGTTTTCTTTTTTTGTGCCATCCTTGCCTGGTTTTGGTATGAGGGTTATGTTGGCCTCATAAAATGTGTTTGGAAGTATTGCTTCTTCTTCAATTTTTTGGAAGACTTTGAGTAGAATAGGAACCAAGTCTTCTTTGAATGTTTGATAAAATTCGCTGGTATAGCCGTCAGGGCCTGGACTTTTATTTTTGGGGAGGTTTTTAATGGTTTTTTCTATTTCTTCTCTACTGATAGGTCTGTTTAGGCTTTCTGCTTCTTCTTGACTCAGTCTAGGAAGGTTGCATTGTTCTAGGAATTTATCCATTTCTTCTAGGTTGTTGAATTTAGTGGCATAAAGTTTTTCATAGTATTCTACAATAATTCTTTGTATATCTACGGTGTCCGTGGTGATTTCTCCTCTTTCATTTTGGATTTTGTTTATATGAGTTCTTTCTCTTTTTTCCTTGGTAAGTCTTGCCAAGGGTTTGTCAATTTTGTTGATCTTTTCAAAGAACCAGCTCCTTGTTCTATTAATTTTTTCTATAGTTTTTCTGTTCTCTAATTCATTTATTTCTGCTCTGATTTTTATTATCTCCTTTCTTCGGCTGGTTTTGGGTTGTCTTTGTTCTTCTTTTTCTAGTTCCTTAAGGTGAGAAGTTAAGTGGTTCACTTGGGCTCTCTCTTGTTTGTTCATATATGCCTGAAGCGATATGAACTTCCCTCTTATCACTGCTTTTGCTGCATCCCATAGATTCTGATATGTCGTATTGTCATTTTCATTAGTCTGTATATATCTTTTGATCTCTGCACTTATTTCTTCTTTGACCCATTCATTTTTTAAAAGTATGTTGTTTAGTTTCCACATTTTTGTGGGATTTTTTTCCTCTTTTTTGCAGTTGAATTCTAGTTTCAAGGCTTTATGATCAGAAAATATGCTTGGTACAACTTCAATTTTTCTGAATTTGCTGATGTTGTTTTTGTGGCCCAACATATGGTCAATTCTTGAGAATGATCCATGTACACTGGAGAAAAATGTATACTCAGTCACTTTGGGATGAAATGTCCTGTAGATGTCTATCATATCCAGGTGCTCTAGTGTTTTGTTTAAGGCCACTATGTCCTTGTTGATTTTCTGTTTGGATGACCGATCTAGAGCCGTCAGCGGTGTATTGAGGTCTCCAAGTATGATTGTATTTTTGTCAGTTTTTGTTTTAAGATCAATAAGTAGCTGTCTTATATATTTTGGTGCTCCTTGGTTTGGTGCATATATATTAAGAATTGTTATGTCTTCTTGATTCAGTGTCCCCTTAGCCATTATGAAATGGCCATTTTTGTCTCTGAGTACATTTGCTGTCTTGTAGTCAGCATTATCAGATATGAGTATTGCTACGCCTGCTTTTTTTGGATGTTATTTGCTTGGAGTATTGTTTTCCAGCCTTTCACTTTGAATTTGTTTTTATCCTTGTTACTTAGATGAGTTTCCTGTAGGCAGCATAGAGTTGTATTTTCTTTTTTAATCCATTCTGCTACTCTGTGCCTTTTTATTGGTGAGTTTAATCCGTTTACATTTAGAGTAATTATTGATACTTGTGAGTTCACTATTGCCATTTTATATCTTGCTTTCTGTTAGTTTTGTGTCTTGTTTGATCCTTCTCTTTCGTTTTTCTATCTTTTGTTTTTATTTGGTTGTATTCCATACATCTTTCCTCTGTTGCTATCTTTTTTATCTCATCTGCTTCTGTGGTGGTTTTTTCAATGGTGGTTACCTTTGAGTAATGAAAAGGGTCCCTACTCTGTTCATTGTAGCGAACTATTTTGTGAGTACTTTTGCACTCCATTGTCCTTTGCTACTGTTAATCTCCATCTTCTCCCCCTCTTTCTTTTTGTTGTTGTCACAGTTTAAATTTGGTTTTATTGTGTTCTTCTTGGAGCTTTTACTTGTGGCTCTGTTGTTTTTTTTTGTTCTTTGTATCTGATTGGAGAACCCCCTTTAGTAATTCCTGGAGTGGGGGTTTTCTGATGATAAATTCCCTCATCTTTTCTGTATTTGTGAATGTTTTTATTTCTCCTTCATATTTGAAGGATAGCTTTGATGGGTATAGTATTCGTGGCTGAAAGTTCCTCTCTTTCAGGACTTTAAATATTGGAGTCCACCATCTTCTAGCTTGTAGAGTTTCTGCTGAGAAATCTGATGATAATCTAATGGGCCTTCCTTTATATGTTGTATTCTTCTTTTCCCTGGCTGCCTTGAGAATTTTTTCTTTGCTGTTGGTTTGTGTCAATTTCATTATGATATGCCTTGGAGTAGGTTTGTTGGGGTTAAGAACACTTGGAGTTCTGTTTGCTTCTTGAACTTGAGGCTTTAGTTCTTTCCACAGGCTTGGGAAGTTCTCATCTATTATTTGTTTGAGTATGTTCTCCATTCCATGTTCTCTCTCTTCTCCCTCTGATATACCTATTATTCTTATGTTATTCTTTTTGATGGAGTCAGATAATTCTTGTAGGACTATCTCATTTTTTTAAATTTTTGAGTCTCTTTCTTCTTCTCTCTGTTGTGCCTCAAGTTGCTTGTCTTCTATTTCACTAATCCTCTCTTCTATCTGACCTGTTCTATTAGCTAAGCTTGTTACTTCGTTTTTCAACTCGTGAGTTTAGTTTTTCATCTCTGTTTGATTTGTTTTTATAGTTTCAATTTCCTTGAACAGATATTCTTTGTGTTCATTGAGTTGTTTTCTGAGCTCCCTAAATTGCCTTTCTGTGTTTTCTTGTATATCTTGGAGGATTTTTAGGATTTCTATCTTGAATTCTCTGTCATTTAGCTCCAAGGTTTCCAATATATTAAATTTTTTCTCCATAGATTTTTTCCTCATCTAGCTGTGTTACCTCTCTTTCTTTTGTATCCATGATATTCGATTTTCTCCTCCTTAATGGCATCTGAGGGTGGTTTTGTTGATAGTATTAATGAGATTTAATAAAGAATAAAAAGTTAAAAAATAAAAATAAAAAAAATTAAAAATCGAAAAGAGTTGTTTTTTAAAAAAATTAATAATGAAATAAAGAAAAATAAAATAAAATAAAAATTTAAAAAAAAAGGAAATTATTCCCCCCCTCCTTTTTTCCTCTCCTCTCCTCTCCCCTCTTTCTTGAGAAAATCTTGTGGTGGACTGTGAATTATAACAAACAGTGTCTGTGATGGAGGGCCTGAATTGGGGAAATGTAATAAAGGGGCAAAACAAAATAAAAAATAAAATAAAATAAAAGGAAAAAAAAAGAAAAAAGAAAAAAAAAAGAGCGTATGGACCCACAAAAAGCAAATAAGGAAAAAATTTGGGTCAAGAATAAAATGATTTGCTTTTAGGTGTTGGTTGTCTAAGAGTTATGATGAGAGGAATAAGAGGAAAATGGAAAAATGGGCGGACAAATTAAAAAATTACTATTGTATTTAGTGGAACAAGAACTAGATTATATGGAGAGCCAGGGATGGGAGCACTGCTAGTGAGTTAAAAAGGTGAAGTAAAAACCCCCCAAAATGCCACAAACATAGGTTTGAGTCCCAGATAAGATATAATTTGTTTGTTATTGAGGTTTGAATGAGAGGAGATGTAAAGGAGAAAGGAAGAAACTAATATAGAGGGAGAAAAGAAAGAGTGAGAGAGAAAAAAAGAGGGAACCACTAAAAGAAGAAAAAAGAAAGGAGAGAGAGAGAGAGAGAGAGAGAGAGTTAAGGGTTTTGGAGTGCATCCCTCATAGAGAGAAAGGAAGAGAAGAGAAAAGATAATGGGAGATGTAACACTTATGGGTAGTGTAGTTCAAGGAGAGGAGAGAGTAAGACCGGTAGAGAGTTAATTGGCCAAATTGGAGGAGGAAAAAAAAAGTATCAAGAATGAAGATAAGAGAAACAAACGAACAAATATAATAAAATGGGATAGGTTATAAAGTCTGCAGATTATTCTTGATTTTGAGAGGTTATCTTCTTGCTTTTTCTTTTCTCTCCCTCTTCCTGGTCGGTGACTCTGTACCTCGGGTTCTCCCCCTTTGGCACGCTCAGGTAGAGGTTTGCAGTTGATAAGTCTCTATGGCAATGTCATGTATTGTGCTTTAGTCTCGTTGGCAGTCGAAGCTCATTAGCATTTATAGGCTCCGACAGTGAGAGAGTCCGTGTTCCTGAAACCTTTCTCCTAGTCTTTCCTTCCTCAATTAGTAGCCTGATAATCCAGCTATGGGGTTGCTGCTGCCTCTGCCTGGATAGTAAGAGGCTCAAAGAGCTGGCAACTCCCCACTCTATTTCCACTCAGCACAGGGCTCTGGGTAAGGCTCAGTCATTCAGAGCTGCTAGCATAATCAGGCGGGCTTTCCGCCCACTCAAAGACCTCTGGCTCTGCCACTCTGTCCGGTAAGACAAGCGGGCGCCCACTTCCAGGGCGCTTGGAGGAAACTCTCACTCACTGTCTGCGACAAGGATATCCAGCCAGCAGTCTCATGCTCTGAATGAAACCCCCAACCGCAGGGAAAAGTTGCAGCGTTGGAATTGAGTCTCGCTCCGTCCCCGTGCGCGGCTTTTGCAAGGCGCTGGGGCGGCTCGAGATTCCGCTTTGGCCCACACAAAGGCCCCTGACTCTGCCCCTCTGTGCGATAACACGGGCGCGCACTGCCGAGGCACTCGGAGGAATTGCTCACTCCTTATCTGCGCGCGCAAACCAGGATATGAGGCCGGTCGCGGTTCCCTCTGAGTGAAACACCCTCCAGCACGGAAAATCTCCACCGTTGGAATTAGTTCTCACTCCCTCCCATGCGTGGCTTTCCCAGGGCGCTGGGGCTGCCCAGAGACTCTGTCCTCGGCCCACAGAAAGGCCTCTGACCGTGCCTCTCCGTGGGGCAACACGGGCACCCACTCTCGGGGCCTAGGAAGAAATTCTCACCCACTAACTGCGCACCAACCAGGAGACCGGGTAAAATGGCCGCTCTGCTTGTCTTTCTTTGTTTGGGTTTGGCGCGAGTGTTAGCTTTATTGCCCGGGTTGCCACAGGATCAGATTTTCCTCGGCTTGGATCTCCGTGCCACAACCTGGTTCGGCCGTTTGTGCCGCGGCGGCCTGGATCTATTCACCCCCTTTGCCCGCCTCAGTTTCTATATTCACAGTTACGGGAGAAAGCCACCCTGTTTAGGTTAGTGAGGAAGGCGGAGCATTTCTTACTCCCTATTTCCTTCGGGGTTTGGTTATATATTTAGCCAATTTTTCACTCAATCATACCTTTGGGTGTATTGCGAAGCATCTGGAAGCTCCAAGTATAGGTTTTTCTGTTTCTGGTTGAAGATCTTGTTGAGCTTTGGGGGAGATTTATCGGTATCGCTTCCTACCCCGCCATTACTCTTTGTCTTCATTTTAAAGAGCCAAAATCATGTGCTCAAATGTCTACAGTTTACGTGAGGAAGACTAGCAAACAATTCCAAATGGTCCAGCTTCAGCTTAGGAACTAAACTTCTAAATGTTTTTGAAGGGTATTTTCTAGTCTATTCTGAAAAAAAAAAAAAAATCTCCTATAATCTTTTCTTTCCTCTGTTTGCATGATTGAATTATTCTTTAACCAATTTTTATTAGAGATGTTTCAGGTCTGGTTTTAGAAAACTTCACCATACTTTTTAGAACTTTTATCTTTTTTTTTATTTGTTTAGTCTCTCAAGCTTATTATGGAGAGAGGAATTCTGAGTCAGGCTAATGTGCTTCCATCATCCAGATTCAGCATTTGGGTTTCCAATCTGCAAGTTGATATTGGTCTGGTAAGCTGGAGTCATATGCACTCAAAAAAGGTTAGATTCTTTTCTGGTTTTAGGAAAAACTTTAAAAAGAGTTCTTAATTCAGCCCAAGTCCAAGGTTTAAATTCTATAGCTGCCTATAAACCTATATCTTGAGAGAGAGGATTCTGGCATTTGGGCATTTTAGAAGAGTCAAAGTAAGAGATCTGGACATGGGAAAGATAAGGGAGAAGTCAACTTCAATAAGGGAGGTACAGAACAAAGATTAGACAGATGGGGGAAAAAAGAGATGAATATGGAAAGAAAACTGGAGGGTAAGGAGAGGAAAGATTTTTGAGAGAAAGAGTCTAGTTTGCTAATTGCTCATTAGTTTTAAGCAAAGGATCTTTTAGTGAAGGAATTTTTAACTGATAATTTTATTTGGAGGTCTCTACATACAAGTCAAAATTGCTGCCCAGTTGGTGCTGTGAAATCTTATTCCTTTGCTTTACTAAGGTACTTCTCAAAGGAACAGTTTTGTTCAAGTCAAATGTTCCCCAGAGTGACCACTGGAAGCCCAAATCATTCTTAGTGAAGTTACATCATTTAGAAAGAGAACTTCAAGAATTAGTATTATATATTTAAGAAGCAGGAGTTTTTCTTGAAAAAGAATATTTAGACTTAGAGGAACCCATGAAAACTTAGATTCTTGTGACATATTATGTCTCAGGTCGCAAGTCTTATAGTTGTCCATAGACCTGATAATCTGTGTCCTTGAGCAGGCAGAAAACCAGAAAAAAAAAAAAAAAACTATCTCTGGATCACAATTACAATCTAAATACAAAAATTCAAGATAAAAAGGGATGTTTATCTGATTTTACTGATGAGTCACAGCAACTTTTTCCAAATAGACATTGATTTAGGAACAAAAGCAAACTCACCACTTTGTGAGACCGGCTTTACCAGGTTTATAGAGATTATGCCTTTGTTCTACATTGTTAATCTTTTCAGGACAAACCTTTTTAAACAGAACAATATAAAACTAATACAGAAGAAACCAAAACGGGATTAAGAGGAATGTCTGATTCCACCAAGGATACCAAAACCAACAACAAAACCCTGGTACCAAGTGCAAATTGACAGCAGTTGATTGATAAAGGAACTGAATGCAAAGAAAGTGGAGCATAAAACCAGTGATGACTTACATGTTGGCACAGACTCAGTAAGTCACTAGCAGGAAGGCAGGAGGAGACTCTGTAGGTAACACACCTGGTGGACTGCTGGTGTCTGCAGCAGATATAGTGCCGATGGTATCTTGGTGAACCTCAATGAAAACTGGAGAAATTAACAAAGACCACACAAATGAGGTTACTTACTCATGTAAATGAGATAATTACAACAGGGTGTCAGCCACCATCAGTTGTATTTGGCAGACACTCAAAGGAAGACAGGGTAGTAAGAAAGCTTTATAGTGAAAAAAGGGGAAGACTCAGGTATGCCTGAATTGATGCTGAAGGCATGGGGAAGCTGGAGACAAGCTAACTAAAAAGGGGGCATCCTATGTAATTGGTTTGTGGATTTTTCCGGTTGGTATTGAGTTGGAAATGAGGACAAAAATTAAAGAAGCTGCCAGTTATTGACCAAATCTTTACTTCTAACCAACTGGTGCACATTTTGTGGTTTGGCTTCCTGCAGTAGCTGATGCAGAGGTGATGAGTCACAGTTTTGTTTTTATATATGGTCTGATCAGTGTTCATTTGCTGTTCAGTCTTTAAACTACAAAACTTCCATAAGAAAACATGAAATATTTTCCCTTGGGTTCAGCAAACATTTCTTAGAGATGATACTAAACTCACAATATATAACAGAAAAAAAAACGATATGTTAGACTTTAATAACTTGTCCCTTTTAAAAGATACTGTTGAGACTGAAAATACAAGAATCTTACTGGAAAAAAAATATTTGCACATTATATATATGATAAATATTGTATCAAGACTATGTATAGATATCTCAGAAGTCAATAACCAGAAAACAACCCAATTAAAAATAAATAAAATATTTGAACAGAAACTTCACCAAAAAATATCTATGGATAGCAAATAAATATGTATATAAAGTAATGCTGATATCATTAGTCATTAAGGAAATACCATATAAAACTACAATGAGTTAATACTACACATCTATCAGAATGGCTAAAATAACTAACCATACTAGATGTTGATGAGGATGTGAAGAAAAAGAAACTCTCATATATTACAGATTGGAATATAATTTACAACCATTTTGGGAAATAGATTGATAATTTCATATACTTATCATATGACCTAGCCATTCCACTCTTAAGTATGTGTGTGTGCGTGTGTGAGTATACAACTTATGATGTATGAGATAAAAAATATTGGAGATTTCTATTAGTAGGAATACATCAGGCATTAAAAAAAATCCTCTTAACAGATAAACTGCGTTGTTTTTAAAAACCAGCTTTCAGTGAAGAATGACAGAAATATAATTTAAGGTACCCCATAGTGACACTAAAATTATTTGACACTATAAATTTAGAAGGCAACATTTGTCAAATTTCAAAAAACTAATCATTTTATCTTGTTTCTTGAGAGTGATCTACTTCATATACTGATACATCATAAACAATACCATAAATCATGGTACCACTAAAGAATCTACCAACTACTACAATGACCCTTCATTAGCCAATAATGTAAGAGGTAATAGCTCAGGACTACATGAGTTTTATTTGGAGGTTTGAATTTATCACTTTTTATTCCATGTCTCAGAAATAGTACATTTAACTGTAACTTTCTTCATTAACTATGGACAAAAATGTTTGTAAATTTAATGTTTTATTTTTGTGCTTTGGTTGTATTTTTGTTAAATAATTTATTTTCTGCTTAATAAGAGAAAAGTTACTTCCCTGGTTAACAAACTATAACATTAATTCTTTAGCTTTCATATCAGAATGCTATAAAAAATGTTTTTTTAATTTATAATTTATAGTTATTAAATAGTTAAATCATTTAACCAAAAATAAGTTGTTATAATATTCTTAGAAATAAGACTAGTAATATCTATTAATATTTTTAAATTGCATCATCTTTAAATAAATATTTATTTCTAAGATATCTCATATTTAAATATTAATGATATGCATAAGGACATTATTTTATTGTTACTAAATTTGCAATAGCAAAAAATAATTAAATATCTATCACTAAGTAAATGAGTGAATCAATCAATAAATTATATATTCATGTCAAGAAATTTTTGCTGAACCCAAGCCATTTGGAAGAGAGTATAAATCTCCAGTCTCAGTAATTTGATAAACAAGGCTGGTATCAAAAACATCTCTCTAAATAGTCCTGGAGATGTAGATCATAAAAAAAGAATATTTTTCTGATATTTAAATGTTATAGCTGAAAGTAAAAGAAACAAACATAAAAATCTTTACATACCTAAGTAAAATATAATGAAAGCTAGAATGAACTGATATTTCTTCAGCCATGAAAGAATTTTGGATTCAGCCATGATTAGGGGGTTAGATTTAAAAACCCACCTCCCCAAGGAATAAGATACCAGGCCTCAGACCCATGGGATGTTTGGAGTTACAACTTAAATACATGTGAAAAATATCAAAGCCACCTGAAGGGATAAAAGTCTAGTTAAAGGAGAAAAAAGTAACTTGACAAATTGACCCAGAGAGTATACAATAAAGCTCATGTTTGTCTTTGATCTGTGTAAACAAGAGTATAATCTGTGGAGAATTAAAATCCTACCTAACAGAGTTTGAAGTCCCAGTTTGCTCTAACAATTTATTATTTAAAAAATCCCAACTCAAAAATGGTTTTTAAAATGTATCTCAAATATGTGATGCCCTCTAACAAAATCAAATTCAAAATTGTTTTGGAGTGACACTTCAAAAACAGAATGCATGTAAGATTCTAAAGGCAAATAAAAATCAATGTGTGCTTAAAAAAGAGATCAAAGAATAAAATCTTAAAACATATAAGGCAATGATACATAGGAGTAGGATTCAGAAAATGCCACAAATTAAAAGATTTTAAAAAGCAGAAAGAGAGAGAGATAGAGCAATAATAGAACAATCGGCATTAGACTACTAAACAACTATATATAAAATTATTAGCTACATACTTTTTAAAAGAATAGAACTCACAATAACAAAAAATTACACTAGGAAGAAAATAACCAGTAGATTTTCCAAAGAACAAAATGTACATGCAGAAATGAAAGGTAGAGATTTTGAAATAAAAAATTGTCTATAACTACAACTGAAGACAAAAACTAATGAACCTAATGATACATATACTTTAAAAAACTGAGTAGAGCTAGAGTAGGATTAGGTAGCTTGAAGGTTTTGAAAGTACTAAGCAATCCCGCTATTGGGTATCTACCCCAAAATTTTGAAAACATTTATACTCAAAGAAGTATACACTGTCATGTTTATTGCAATGTTATCCACAGTGGTAAAGACATGGAAACAATCAAAGTGTCCCTCACTAGAGGATTGAATAAAGAAGATGTGGTATATATATACAATGGAATACTACTTAGCCCTAAGAAATGATGATATATAAAAAATAAAACAAAAAAGAAATGAGGATATATTACCATTCATGACAATATTCATGGACCTTGAGAACATAATACTAAGTGAAATAAGTAAATCAGAAAAAGCTGAGAACTGTATGATTTTACACATAGGTGGAATATAAAACTGAGACTCACGGACATAGACAAAAGTGAAGTGGCTGCCAGACAGTGTTGGGGGTGGGTGCGGAAGTGAAAGGTAAGAGGGGGCCAAATATATATGTGGTAAGGGAAGATGTTTTGACTTTGTGTGATGGGCACATGATGCAATGAATAGTTCATATGCTACGGAGATACATACCTGAAAGCTATGTGCTCCTAGACCAATGTTACCCCATTATGTTTAATTTATAAATTTAAAAAAAAACAATAAAAATCATTAAATGGCCACAGCAAAAAGTAAAAAAAAAAAAAATGTCTCTATGATCTTGTTTTTGGTAAACCAACATTAATTACAACAAAAACAAAATGTCTCTGTGTGTAAAAGTATTAAAGAGTAAAATTTGAATTATTTAACTAAAAAAGGGGGAAATAAGAATTATGTCAAAAATAGGTATAAAAATAATTGAGACTAAATGCAAATATTATTTAAAGAGATACATATAACAAAGTAATAACCAATGTTTTTTTTTTTTACTGGAAGTTATTTCCAGGTGATGTGCACTTTTTATAGCTTCAGCCTTATTATTCCCAATCGAGGCAAAAAGAACCAACTTCTAAAAGATGCAGTATAATTCAAGTTATAGTGTGATTGCATCTGTTTGTTTGTTTTTTAATTTTTATTTTTTATTTTTTAAAATTTTTCTGAAGTGAGAAGCGGGGAGGCAGAGAGACAGACTTCCATATGCACCTGACTGGGATTCACCCAGCAAGCCCAGTAGGGGGCGACACTCTGTCCATCAGGGACATTGCTCTGTTGCAACAAGAGCCATTCTAGCGTCTGAGGCAGAGGCCATGGAGCCACCCTCAGTGCTCAGGCCAACTTTGCTTCAATAGAGCCTTGGCTGTGGGAGGGGAAGAGAGAGATAGACAGAAAGGAGAATGGGGAAGGGTAGAGAAGCAGAGGGGTGCTTCTCCTGTGTGCCCTGTCCCAGAATCGAACCCAAGACTTTATAAGCTGGGCCAATGCACTACCACTGAGCCAACCAGCCAGGGCTTTATTCTATTGTTAATTCAAATTTTCTTCTCAGTGCTTAAAACTCAAATATGAACAAAGAGACATATGAATAATTTTATTATAACTGCAATTATCTTTTTAAAAATTTATTTAGAAATTAAATTTAATGGGTGACATTGATCAATAAAAGTACATAGGTTTTAGGTAAATATTTCTATAGCATTTGAACTGTGTATTATGTTGTGGGCCTATCACCCAAAGCTAATCAATTTTTGTCAATTTATATTTGTCCCCTTCCTCTGGTATATTACTCTTCTTCCTCTGGTAACCACTTCACCTTTATCTATGTCCATCTATCTCAGTTTTATGTCCCACCTATTTGTGAAATCATATAGCTCTTAACTTTTTATGATTTACTCATTTTACTTAGTATAATGTTCTTAAGGTTCATCTATGTTGTTGTAAATGGCAATAAGTCATCATTTCTATTTGAGCTAATTTCAATGAGCAATTAGCTTTCTGGCTTTCTCTTTGTGAGGCTGATTACTTTGACTTTTAAGCAGTTGGGAGTTTCCTTATGTGGACTTTAATGCCAACATTAGACCTTTAATGTCCCTGTTAATGAATCTGCATACTATCTTTTTATCTTATATAAGAAGACATTCTGCCACAGACACTAGTTGAAGTCATATTTCTTTAGTATAGGATGTCAGCAAAAACTCTGATATTTTCTGGTATCACAGCCACCTACTGTTAATATTCACATTGTATATTCAATTATTTTATATCAATGCATGAATCTGACTCAATCTTCTAAAGCCTTTGCCGAACGAAGAGGTGGTTTCAGCAAAAGACTGTTTGTTATGATGACATATAATCTAAATTTATCTTTATTAATAAACAATAGTCTTTCATAAGCAAATATGCCAAAATGCAGCTGTAGAATTTATAGCCTTTAAGAAGAGCAAATGCATGTAGGCACTCTTCTCTGAAATTCAGATCCTTTGCAGTTTTGCATAATATTTTTCTTAGATTTGAATAATCTCAGTGGTATTATATAGGGTAGGACAAAGTAGGTTTACAGTTGTGAGTATGCGAAGCATAAAGTTTATTCTTTATTTATTAATTATTGTATTATGTTCCATATAAACAACTATAAACCTACTTTTGCCAATCCTTGTATTTATATAAATATCAAGTCTAGATTTCTTCCTTTGTTTTATTATTTTTTTTTTATTTTTTTTTTACAGAGACAGAGAGAGAGTCAGAGAGAGGGACAGACAGGGACAAACAGGAACAGAGATGATAAGCACCAATCATTAGTTTTTCATTGCACATTGCAACACCTTAGTTGTTCATTGATTGCTTTCTCATATGTGCCTTGACCATGGGCCTTCAGCAGACCAAGTAACCCCTTGCTCGAGCCAGTGACCTTGGGTCCAAGCTGGTGAGCTTTTGCTCAAACCAGATGATCCTGCGCTCAAGCTGTTGACCTCAGGGTCTCAAACCTGGGTCCTTGGTATCCCAGTCCAACGCTCTATCCACTGTGACACCGCCTGTCAGGCTCTTCTTTTGTTTTAAATCTTTCAGATATTCTCGAGAGTAGCAAAGGTCACCAGCTCCATTTCCAATTATATCCCTTCCAAAAAATGCAATCCACTGTTAAACATAGTGAAATAGAATTATTATAATAGGCCCTGGCCGGTTGGCTCAGCAGTAGAGCATCGGCCTGGCGTGCAGGACTCCCGGGTTTGATGCCCGACCAGGACACACAGGAGAAGGGCCCATCTGCTTCTCCACCCCTCCCCCTCTCCTTCTTCTCTGTCTCTCTCTTCCCCTCCCTTAGCCAAGGCTCCATTGGAGCAAAGATGGCCCGGGTGCTAGAATGGCTCTGGATGAAACAGAGAGATGCCCCAGAGGGGCAGAACATCGCCCCCTGATGGGCATGCCGGGTGGATCCTGGTCGGGCGCATGCGGGAGTCTGTCTGACTGCCTCCCCGTTTCCAGCTTCGGAAAAATGAAAAATAAATAAATAAATAAATAAATAAATAAAAAAAGAATTATTATAATATTAGGGAAAAGTACCAATTGGTACTACTATCAGGAGAGACAAAGAAAAGATGGTTACATGGTTACATAATTCGACTAGATTTCCAGGACATTAGAGAAAAAGTACAGATAACATTTCAGAAACCATAAATGTCACTTGAAAGATATTGCTAATTTAGCTACTCAAAAGATATATGACCTAGAAGTTGAAAGTTGTTGATTATAAGCACTTTACTCGATGAAAATAATATTTTTGTTAATAGTGGCTTCACTTAAATTTGGAAGAAAATTCTTTTTAAGAGATGGACTATACAAAGCTTTTCTTTCTTTCTTTATTTTTTCTTTCCTCAGTGTTCTTAAGGATTAGGAATTGTAACAGCCCTGAAATCTTGAATTTCTTTATTTGGGAAACTCAATAATCCTTCTTTCCATATGCCTAGAATATTTAGTCCAGTTCCACCTCACTGATTGGTAGGTTGTGTTAGGAAAAGCTATACCTCTGGATGGAAGACTAGAAAAGTGATCTCCTACAAGGCGACTGCAGCCACTGAAAGAACAGGGCTTTGCAAACAGTTATCTTTTTACAATGCAAACATTCCTTAATGGTACCTGGATTGCTTGGTAAGATTAATGCACTTCAACAATTATTCATTTTATTTACTTTTGACATGGTGAGTTAAATTGCTGTGTTACAATTACCACAAAGCTGGCAACTTCATAAAACACGTGCATTTTATATTATAGTTTCTAAAGATCAGAATTCTTGGTGCAAATTAGTTGAGTCCTCTACTTAGGGTCTCACAGAGTTGTCCTTTTTTTTTTTTTCTTTTCTTTTCTTTTTTAAGTCTGAGGCTCAGAGTCCTCTCTGAGTTTGCATGATTCTAGGCAAAATTCAGTTCCTTGAGGTTGTAAAACTGAGGGCCTAAGGATTTAAAAGACAAGATGGAAAATTTATTTAAAGAACTCAAATAGGTTTGACCTGTAGTGGTGCAGTGGATAAAGCATCGACCTGGTTTGTTGAGGTTGCTGGTTCGAAACCCTGGGCTTGTCATATAGGGAGAGATTATGAGTTGATGATTCCTGCTTCTCTCCCTTCTTTCTCTCTCTTTCCTTCTATCTCTCACTCTATTCTCTCTAAAAATCAATAAATATATTTTAAAAAGTAAAATAAAATAAAGAACTCAAGTGGAAATTTTAGAAATGAAAATTAAAACAATAAAATACTTAATAAATAAGATTATTGGCAAATAAAACACAACTAAAAAGAGGCTTTTAAACTAGAAGATAAGTTAAAATATAATATAAAGATTGAAGATAAATATTCAATACATTAAAAATGAAAATAATCTAAAAAGCAAAATAGGCACAGTGACATGAAAAAATGGTCTAACATATTGATAGAAAAAATACAAAGAAATAAGGTACAGGTTCTGAATATTTTCAAAAATTACTGAAGACATTAGTTGCATGTTAAAAGATAAATTTTTTAAAATATTAACTAAAGATGTTAACTACAGATTCAAGAAATATTACAAATCACAAACAAAATAAATTAAAAATAAAAAATAACATATATTATAGAAATTCACTGAATATTAAAGACAGCAATAATATGAAATGCAACCAAAACAAAATATTTATTACTTTTCAAAGATCATCAAACAGACTGATGGCTGGCTTCTTAACAGAAAACATTGGAGCTAAAAGACTAGCAGATGTTATCTGCAAACCAGTAAAAGAAAAAAAAAATAAATAATAATGATATTATGATTATTTTATATCCAATTGAGAGAGTTGCTATCTGGCGACCCAAGATAAGAGAAATGAGAGAATTATTAAATAGTGCTCTTCAAGGAAATGTGAAGGAGTGAAACGGAACAATATGTGTTATGTTGATTTATCTAAATCATTCAAAGGAAATGTTGACTGTATAAAATAATAATGATAGTATCTTTAAGTATATATAGTTTTTTTAATGGTTTATAAGGAGAAAATAATTAAAAATGTTAAGTGTTGCATTGTCTTGTAATTTAAAAAAAATCATATGTATGTATTAACAAAAGTAGCCTTATAGGTTTATACCACTTCTTGGCCAGCCAAAAGCCAAGGTTCCCAGGCACTTTTAAAAAGAAATTTGTCTCAAATTGTGCCCTATATGGCCAATCCTATGGATGCAAATCTTTGGCTATAAACATTAGAAAAAATTTTTCAGCTGTTACCTAAGTTTCTTATTCTATTACTCTGCCAATTTAAACTAGTTTAAATTATGTTATTTTTTAAATTAATAGTTATTATTCTTTGCCTGTTCTTAAATGCCAATATCATCAAGTTCTTCAGATACTATAGAAAATGTTTCCTGATTGTCATTTTTCTCTTCTTTATCTATTTATTCAATATCTGGCCCAGAGCATCATTTAATAAATAATTATTGAATGAGTAAATAAATGAATGAATGATAAAAAATCAAAACTGATGTTAATACACTAGCAACTGAAAACTGAAAAACCAAACCAAACAAAAAAATTTTTCTGTATAGAGAAAAAATATATTTGTTGATTCCTTAATTTAAAATGAGTATAATTATTTATCTTTTATTAGTATATGCATATTTAAAAGATCAAAATGGTGAATTGAACTGTGCTTTGGTTTAGAGAAACTGCACAAGAAAGATATAATGTATCAGACAATTAATGTAGTGCTTATAATGGCTGCTGATTATTTAGTTAGCCAGTTTAGGATCAATAAGCTGTTTTGAATATATTAACTTTAATTTGGAAAGAAATATAAGTGTGTTGATCAAAATCTAAACTATTATAGCATTCAAAATTTCAATTTGACATTTGAAGGCTTGCAATTTAGAATTCTGGCTTCTGTGGAACAAAGATTTAAGAAGTTACTCTTTAAGAGCTCTGTGATTTACACTGTAGAAATCTGTACTCTATACCAGTGGTTCCCAACCCCCGGGCCATGGACCGGTTCTGGTCTGTGGGCCATTTGGTACCAGTCTGCAGAGAAAGAATAAATAACTTACATTATTTCCATTTTATTTATATTTAAGTCTGAACAATGTTTTATTTTTAAAAAATGGCCAGATTTCCTGACTTGTGGTGGCGTAGTGGATAAAGCGTCGACCTGGAAATGCTGAGGTTGCTGGTTCAAAACCCTGGGCTTGCCTGGTCAAGGCACATATGGGAGTTGATGCTTCCAGCTCCTCCCCCCTTCTCTCTCTCTCTCTCTCTCCCTCTCCTCTCTAAAAAAATGAATAAATTAAAAAATTTAAAAAAATCATTAAAAAAACTGAATAAAAAATGACCAGATTCTCTTTGTTACATCCATCTAAGACTCACTATTGACACTTGTCTTGGTCACGTGATACACTTATCCATCCCATTCTAAAGGCCCATCCGTGAAAATATTTTCTGACATTAAACCGGTCCATGGCCCAAAAAAGGTTAGGGACCACTGCTCTATACAGTTAATTATCAAAGTGAACGTATCTAATGTCCCCACTCCTACTAAACAGCAGATTAAAACCAACTTTAATAATTTAATACATTTAGTTCTAGGTAAAGACAGCCACTATATTTAACAATATTAGCAGAAATCAAAGTCATTGGTTTTAAACTGTTACAGTATGTCCATGTTTCTAATTGTTCCTTCTTACTATGATTATCAGCAGGGTAATCAATAACACAGAATGTAAAAAGGCTTATTTCACTTGTATAAGCAATATCTGAGCCATACATTATCCATATTAGCATATTACATATGTAATTATGAAGCATTTAACTTGACATAACTTGATTGTTAAATGTAAAGTGGCTACAAAAACCAAGTCTTTCATCTCTAGCTCTGTGAATTACAGATTCATGTCAGAGTTCAGAAAAATGTACTTACTGTTTCTGATATTCCAGGAAAATGATCTACCCTGTGGCAAGGACTAAGATTTTTTAAATTTCATGAGCTGTATAAAAGACAAATCTTTAATTTTTTTTTTTTTTTTTACTCAATAGAGCAATTTCTGCAAATGACAGTCAAGGCTTAGCTTCCTCCTGATTTACATCTATAAAACACTCAAAGCAATATATTATATAAGATATTGGTTCCCAAATATTCTGTTCAGCCAGGATGCATTTCCTTTGAATAGTACCAATTTTAGTCAGAAAAATCAAACATGCCCTTTAACTGGCTAAAGAGGAAGCCATATAATGTACCAAAGAATAACAGAAGAGCAAGACCTAATAGTCTCTCCTGCTACAGGACTGCTCTGTGCCAGGATTTTTTCCTCATATAGGATCTACTGACAAATCTCAGGTCTTTGACTGGAAAGAGAAGGGGTCTCCTGAGAACACTGAAAGTTCTAAGGTCCTATTATGTTAAAATAAATTAATGGCTACTGTCATCAGGCAGATATTGCTGCAATAAATTTTTCTATAGTATCTAAAATTATCATTAAAATAATATAGTTATGAATTTATGATTGCATACTCATCTTAAACCAGCTTAGC
Source organism: Saccopteryx bilineata (assembly GCF_036850765.1). Taxonomy (NCBI): domain Eukaryota; kingdom Metazoa; phylum Chordata; class Mammalia; order Chiroptera; family Emballonuridae; genus Saccopteryx; species Saccopteryx bilineata. The sequence goes on along the minus strand of NC_089498.1, from coordinate 53,517,965 downwards.
TAATTTATTTAAGGATGCTAAGGTACGTTGGAAAACTCAGAAAGACAAATGAGCCCGGGTCTTAGCAACAAGCTAGAAAACAAAGCTCAGACCATCATCGTGACTGTTTGGCTGTGTTCCGTGTATCTAACTCTAAATTCATTTTGCATCTTGTCCTCCATCCTCCAGTCAGGCCAGCTATTTTGTACTAAAAAATATTATACAATTCCTGGTACAGGCAATTGACATTGAAGCCCCAAAAAGGAAAATGACCTAAACTGTGCTGGTCACTCCTTAACTCCCCAATTTGAAAGCCGGGACTGAGATTAAGAGGTCAATATATTTGAGGGTTACCATACATAATGAATATAAATACAGGGTTTCCAGTCACATTTGAAGTTAAGAAAAATAAATAATTGTCAACACATATTTTTACTACAAATTATTCATTGTTCATCTGAGATTCAAATGTAACTGAGTGTCCTGTATTTTATCAGGCAACCCTAGTGTATCTTCATGTATTTGGGACATGAGAAATTTAGCGGGCTGTCGGCTGCTAATGGCCACTCTATACAAAAGACGTTCTAGTTATCATTGAACATACCTCTTTTAGAGAATTTTAGATGGTAATTAAGATCTTCCTCTTTAAAAATTTCACATCTTTTTTTAAAAGTCAATTTAACATTTAAAAAAATGTACTCAAAACAGGAAACAGCTGTGTTAACTTTGGTGACCTACATACATTTAGATTTTTAAAATAGCATAAAACGTAAAGAGTATCTTCACATTCTTAATTACTATGGATGTCACTTTTTTCCAACTCTATAGGAATGCATAAAACTACAGAAATCACTTGGAAAAATTCTTAAAGCAATTTTAAGAAATTTATTTCCAAAGCTTATTCCTAATCATAGACCAGGGAATCACTCATGAAAGGACAACTAGCTTAGTCTATTCGGATAAATAGAAAAATAAATAAATAAAACTTAAAACTGAAAATGTATTGTAAGAGTTCAGTATGAAAGTTTAACTGGCTTTGGCAATAAATGCTAATTCTAAAGTGTAATTGATCTCACTACCAGTTTGAGTTATTGGCCTTTTCCTGGGTGACTTTCATAAAAATCCAGTAAATATACATTAGCTAAAACAAATATCCTAAGATTATCCAATGTTAACAAAAGAAAAATTAAAAGTTAATATAACTTCTACAAGCACTTGCTTAGCATTTTCCAAGTTTATTAATTAAAAGTATCACTGAGATATTCAATATAAATATATCCAGTATTGCCATTTAGAAAATTACTACTTATGTATAAAATACAAATAACTTTAATACAATTTTTCCTTAATTAATAAACTTGAAAAAAAAATTTAAATATACAAATTATTTGCCTAAAACTTTTTAATTTGTAAAGTTCAGGGCATAGTATTACTGCTTTAAGAAGATTCCTTAAGAAAAATATTGTATAAGTAAGCACAGAATTTAAAAGAAGTTTGAGCCTGACCAGACAGTTGCACAGTGGATAGAGCATCAGACTGGGATGCAGAGAACCCAGGTTCAAAACCGCGAGGTCACCAGCTTGTGTGTGGGTTCATCAAGTTTGAGTGTGAGGTCCCTGGCTTGAGCGTGGGATCATAGACATGACCCCATAGTCACTGGCTTGAACCTATAGGTTGCTGGCTTGAAGCCCAAGGTCACTGGCTTGAGCCCAGGGTTGCTGGCTTGAGCAAGGAGTAACTTGCTCTGCTGTAGCCCCCCAGTCAAGGCACATATGAGAAAGTAATCCATGAACAACTAAGGAGCCTCAATGAAGAATGGATTCTTCTCATCTCTCTCCCTTCTTGTCTGCCTTTCCGTATCTGTCCCTCTTTCTAACTTTCTCTCTCTGTCTCTGTCAAAAATAAACAAATAAATAAAAGAAATTTGAGACACTCTAAGCATTTAGATTACTGACGTGGTTGAGAAAAATGTATTTTGCTAACGAATTGAAACTTCATTCAGAAAGCAGAATCATTAATAATCTCTTTAAAGGCAGTTAAGAATAATCTACAAAACACTGGATGGATGAAATCTGTCTTATTGCTTTCAAAAATAATCATGTAGAATAAAAGCTTAACTTTTAAAATATTAAAAACATAAAAAGATTTTTTAGTGACTGCTTACTTAGTTAACTGTATTGGTTTAGGCAGCTTTCTAATAAAACAGGATTCTAGCCAAAGTACTTATAAAAAGTAGGAACCATGAATTTAGGTTCGTAATGCCTGGAAAAGAATTTGGGTTATGATCTTGTCAAAACAGGTAACTTTAATCAAATCATTTTTGTCTTTAGTTCCTTCATCAATTTTATGAGATGACAATGCACAGCAAATTAACTGGTATATTATGAGATTAAAATAATAATCAGTAATAATGTTATTCAGATCCTCACATTTCTCTCAGATGCATCAGTATATTGCAGACTGTATTTTGGCCATGCTATTAAAACTCCTTTTGTCTACCCACATGGGCTCATAGTTTGACTACACTTCACAGCCTTTTTACTGCCTGGGAACATTGCCAGAAGTGATAAATGCCATTCCTAGGCCTGACCTTTCAAAACCTTCATGATCATCTATAATATCTTCCCCTTCCTCTTTCAACAGTCAAATGCAGAGACCCATTGAAGACCTTCACCCTCAGAGGATCATGGAGGCACTGGACAAAAGGAGCACCCATCCGTGAGTGACAGCATGAAGATGTGCCCCAGCAAACACGTGCTCTAGGAATAAAAATTGCATTGTGTCCAGTGACTGCAATCTGAATATAACAACAGTTGGCCAATGTGTCTGTATGTAAAGCCAGGAGCCGCCATCATGGCCATTCACATGCAGGTTCCCATTAGATTCAGGCAGACGATGAAGAAATGGTGGAGTCAGAGGATGGGGGGCCATCCTATTTATTGGTGTCTCACCAAGACAGGCAAACCACAAAAGAAGACAAGGGAAAAGCAGAAAACCAGCTCTTCCCATGAAGGGCAAGGGATCAGGGAAGCCCCTGCAATTGTGATAGCAGGAACTGTGTGTCCAAGCTCCTGGTCTGTCCCACTTTATAGTGTAGAAAACCAAAATCCCTTAATCCAATATACAAACAAGGAAGTCTCTGATACAAAGTCACTTATCCAAGGCATAATTGGATTCCTCATGAGAGTGCACCACCCAGATCATACAATCAGTCAAGGGTGTGGGGAAAAGCTTAGTCCCAAAACCAAACCTTAGGCTACAACGACCTGGCCTGCTTATAGCCTGTCCCCCACACCCAATATAAGTCACAAGCGAGCAAACATATATATCATATTTACAAACTTATTTGACCAACACTGTAACAAAAAGAATAATTCATAGATCCAACTGCTTTCAAGTAAATAGATATAAAATCACCCACTACCCTAAGTGGAAAGAGGATTACAAGCAAAGCGTCACTTGCTGTAGCATCATTAATAGCATTGTCATATACTGCCTTCTTATATAATAGCGCTATATGCTGTAACAGAATAATAATAACTAACATTTCCTATGCCAGTCACTACATTAAGGACATCATGTAATCTCAATTAATACATCAAAGCTATGAGGTGGGTGTCATCTTTACCTCTATTTTAAAGATAAAAAATTGAGGCTCAGGGAGATTAAATAACTTACCATATTAATTCAACTAGTAAGTATTAGAAAGATTTTTTTTTTTTTTCTGAAGCTGGAAATGGGGAGAGACAGTCAGACAGACTCCTCTATACGCTGGACCGGGATCCACCCGGCACGCCCACCAGGGGCAAAGCTCTGCCCACCAGGGGGCGATGCTCTGCCCCTCCGGGGCGTCGCTCTGCCATAAGCAGAGCCACTCTAGCGCCTGGGGCAGAGGCCAAGGAGCCATCCCCAGCGCCCAGGCCATCTCTGCTCCAATGGAGCCTCGGCTGCAGGAGGGGAAGAGAGAGACAGAGAGGAAGGAGGGGAGGGGGTGGAGAAGCAAATGGGCGCTTCTCTTATGTGCCCTGGCCAGGAATCGAACCTGGGTCCCCCGCATGCCAGGCCGAAGCTCTACCATTGAGCCAACCGGCCAGGGCCTTAGAAAGATTTGGAACCATGTCTAACACTCAAGCCCACCACAGTGTTAACTATTTGACTAAACTGAAACACACAGAAGAGAGCCGGATAGGTAGCCAGGACATTAGGAATCCAGCCCCAGCCCCAACATTAATAAGTAATGTGTGATCCTGAGCAAATTATTTCACTTATCTGCAATTCAAACTTATATGGTTCTTTCTGTGGTCATTTTTTAAAATTCTTGTTTAAGATTAGAAAATTTTAAACTGCTCAGAGACCAGCTTTGCTCATGCTCATATGCTTATTTCCCAGAAAGAAGACATTTCATAAAATTCTAACCTTGTGACATCAGATAAAAATGTAAAGCAGCTGTCCACCTGTTTGGTGCCATTTTTCTATGTTGAATACTATTACAATGTGTTTCCCGTGGGGAAAAATACATAACTCATATTCATATGTTTAGAATTTTGACACAAAATTCCCTTCTGATTGAAATCTTGTACAATGGATTAAGGATAAAATTGGGAGGAAGTAGGAAGGGATGAAGGGAGAGAGAGAAAGAAAGAAAAAGAGGAAGAGAGAGAGAGAGAGAGAAAGAGAGGACCTGATTAGAGACATAACTTGTTTTGTAAGGTTACAAGGTGTCCTGTGTACATAAGACATATATTATAATGATTTTGTCCTGTACACTATGTTGACTTTGTTGGGATGCCTTAAAAGCCCTATAATCAGCCCTGGCTGGTTGGCTCAGTGGTAGAGTGTCGCCTGGAGTGCAGAAGTCCCGGGTTTGATTCCTGGCCAGGGCACACAGGAGAGGCGCCCATCTGCTTCTCCACCCCTCCCCCTCTCCTTCCTCTCTGTCTTTCTTCCCCTCCTGCAGCGAGGCTCCAGTGGAGCAAAGATGGCCCGGGCGCTGGCGATGGCTCCTTGGCCTCTGCCCCAGGCGCTAGAGTGGCTCTGGTTGCAAAAGAGCAATGCCCCGGAGGGGCAGAGCATCGCCCCCTGGTGGGCGTGCCGGTGGATCCTGGTCGGGCACATGCGGGAGTCTGTCTGTCTCTCCCCATTTCCAGCTTCAGAAAAATACAAAAAAAAAAAAAAAAAAAAAAAAAAAAAAGCCCTATAATCAGCTGTTTTCAATACTTTTTTTTTAAAACCAGTAATTACAGTTTTTAGAATATAGTTATTACTACTTAAATCACTTAAATGCCAACACTAGTTAAGAATCATACCACCAAAAATAAAAATTTGGATAATCCTTAATAGTATCTTCTGCAGGTTTGGCTGAGGGAAAGACCAAAATGGGGAAAGGAGATTTAAACATACTTTATATATTTTTTGGATTCAAGAAAGGAGAAAAAAAAAAAAAGAAAGAAAGGACATTTTCTTTGACTAAAATCCCAGGTGCCAAACAATTAATCATCTTTAGAATAAACTTAGGTCAGGAGCCTTCTCTGAAAGTCAGCCAGTCAGTGATAGCCACTTACTTCCAGAAAACAGCCAATCAAAAAGTGGTTTGTTCCAATGCCTATGATTCTGAAAGGCAGATGTCCATAGAGGCCATACACCCCAAAACATACTAACAAACATGCAAAATTGTCAATCTCCAAACACTTCCGCTTCTTAAAATTCACCAGTCCCTGAACAATAAGCACCCCAAAACTTTATATAAGATCAGCATGACTGTGCCTTCCAAGTACATTTGTCCCTTGAAAGCAAGTAAAAAGTTCATCTTTTTTTACACCATAGTTGTGCTGAAGTTATTTTGCATGTTCCCCAGCCTTTCAATAGTTCAACACCTCTTTATAGTTAGTTATACTTTCAAAGTTGTAAATGGCAGATATACCAATTAACTATATGTTCAAATTCAATTTATAATTCTTCTGGTGATTACTATTATTCTTTTTATTATTATTTTGTGTACATTTGAAACCCAAAATTCTAAAACACCCAGTAGTGTATAGTTTGGGATAAATTTTCTTAACAATGAACATTTTTAAAAAAGAAAAAAAGTACTTTTGAAGTAATTTGTAGTGTGCAGTTACTTCTTCAACATCAAGAATGGTTGAATAAGCCAGCATACACTAAGAACTAAGCATGTCAGATACATGATTTATTCAACTAGTACCAAAGATACTTACAAAATAAAATATTAATAGAGAAATTAAGATTAAGAATATAAAATAATCACAAAAGAATTTGCAGTAACCTTCTATACTACATGACATTTTCAGTATTTCAGCTTAAGTGACTGTATGGCCAGGAGCAACCATCATGGCCATTCACATGCAGGTTCCCATTGGATTCAGGCAGATGGTAAAGAAATGTCAGAGTTGGAGGATGGTGGGCCATCCTATTTATTGGTGTCTCACCAAGACAGGCAAACCACAAAAGAAGACAAGGGAAAAGCAGAAAACCAGCTTTTCCCATGAAGGGCAAGGGATCAGGGAAGCCCCTGCAATCGTGATAGCAGGAACTGTGTGAGCCAGCTCCTGGTCTGTCCCACTTTACAGAATAAAAAACCAAAAACCCTTAATCCAATATACAAACAAGGAAGTTTCTGATACAAAGTCACTTATCCAAGGCATAATTGGATTCCTCATGAGAGTGCACCACCCAGATCATACAATCAGTCAAGGGTGTGGGGAAAACTTAGTCTTAAAACTAAACCTTAGGCTACAAGGACCTGGCCTGCTTATAGCCTGTCCCCCACACCCAATATAAATCAGAAGCGAGCAAACATATATATCATATTTACAAACTTATTTGACGAACAGTGACTGTTTTTACCACTGCCAGAAATATTTTCAGATTCCAAAATCGCAGCAAGATTAAAATTTCCAGGAAAAAAATTTATTAGAATAACAACAAAAAACATGTATTACTTCTTTATGCTATTACAGATATAAAAGATCTATTTATCTCATGTTTTTATGGCATAACCAAAATGTAATTAATAATGATGCATAAGTAATTATTTCTTTTGTTTCTGCAATAATTTTTCTTGAGAAAAGGATCCTATAGAGGCCCTGAATAGGAACATAAAACAGGTAGAGTTCAGTACCCTGAGGCAAAGGCCACAGTGACTTTACTGACAAACAGAACACAGTACAGTGCTGAAGTCGCACAGTAGGGATAGAATTAGCAATTCTGAATAATCAATAGGTGGGAACATTTGAGCTATTTCCCTAGTACTTTCCTGGCTTTAAAGAAGTTCCTCTAGCTGACTTCCTCATTCTCTTCTCTGCTTCCTGACTTCTTCTTGTCCCTGTTTCTATTTTGTGTATATCAATAAATACCTGTAAGAACTAGGGTCAAGGCTTTCTCATGAAACCTGTATAGGGGATTGTGAGGAGTCACTAGGTGCGTGCCATGTGGTCTCCAAGTAGTCATTGTCTCTGTGACAGAATTCCTTATCAGGCTATTGTGAGTAAAATTTTATCTAGATAAGGCTTCAGAAACATTAGCAGAAAGTCTTACACTGAGTTAGGGGTTAAAGAGAAGATTTTTATTGTTTTTAGAGAAGATAATACACATTTTAGTGAATGACTATGTGAAGGTGAAGACATGTTTATACAAAGTTGAAGCAAAGCATGATTGATTCTATGAAACGTGTTGGTTGCCCTGCTCATATTTTATATAATGTTGTGCAAATAGTATCTGATGTCTTTTCTATTGGCATCAAAGTCTCTGTCATGAAATTTTTCTCTTTCTATACTGTTGGGCAGATAAAATGTATTATGCTCACTTTGTTAAAGATGGAGGCTGTTGCCCAGGTGATATTAATGTGTGTTGAGAATCCTTGTAACCTGGGGCTTGGTTTTGGGATTAAGCCTTTCCCACCCTTTTGGATGTGGGGTGGTACAATCCAATCATGCCTCAGAGAAGTGACTTTGTATTAGAGACTTCCCTATTTTGTATATTGGATTAAGGGTTTTGAATCTACACTATAAAATAGGGGTAGAACGGGAGCTGGTTTTTTGGTTCCTGGGATGATGAGCGGAGAGCAGAGAAAGGCCACGTGGAGGAGGCCAGGAGAAGCAGCCAAGATGGCGGAGTGCTGAGTGAGATGCCAGTTTGTGTAGAGTTTGTATTTGGGATAAGGAAGGAGATGGGGAACAGAGGTTGTTGGGCAGATAAAATGTATTATGCTCACTTTGTTAAAGATAACAGGAGGAGGCCGTCGCCCAGGTGATATTAATGTGTGTTGGGGTGGGCTAAAGGCAGGCAGAATCCTTTAGCCTGGGGCTTGGTTTTGGGATTAAGCCTTTCCTACCCTTTTTGATGTAGGGTGGTACAATCCTATCATGCCTCAGAGGGTGACTTTGTATTAGAGACTTCCCTGTTTTGTATATTGGATTAAGGGTTTGGATTTCTACACTATAAAATGGGGATGGAATGAGAGTTTGGCTTCTTGGTTCCTGAGATTATCATTAGAAGAGAGAGCAGAGGAGAGCAGAGAAAGGCCACGTGGAGGAGGCCAGGAGAAGCAGCCAAGATGGTGGAGTGCTGAGTGAGATGCCAGTTTGTGTAGAGTTTGTATCTGGGTTAAGGAAGGAGATGGGGAACTGAGGAGAATAAGGCTGGTGAGCTAGAAACCTTTGATTCTGGGAAACTCAGATAAGTCAGTGGCTTTGTGAGCACTGAGTGTGACTGGGTTTTGGAGCCTAGTGTGTATTTTTACTTGCCCGCCGGGTGCAAACTAGGATTAAAGGCTATGGCCCACCAGTTTTTGGCTCCATGGTTTCTTTGCCGACTGTCCGAATCTAATGCGAACCTGCATGGGCCAGGCGGCTGCTGTGTTGGTAGCCCTGGCCGTGGCTCCTGGCTTTACAGAGGTGAATAAGTCTGGTGAGCTAGAAACCTTTGATTCTAGGAAACTCGGATAAGTCAGTGGCTTTGTGAGCACTGAATGTGACTGGGTTTTGGAGCCCAGTGTGTATTTTTACTTGCCCGCCAGGTGCAAGCTAGAATTAAAGCCACCAGTTTGTGGCTCCGCTGTTTCTTTACCGACTGTCCGAATCCAATGCGAACCTGCAAGGGCTGGGCTGCTGTGATAGTGGCCCTGGCCATGGCTTCTGGCTTTACATATACTTTATACTCTTTGAATTAAGCAATGGAAGTATTTTTAAAATTTTTTACCAGTATTTTTATTTCTGACATTACAAAACTATTTATTCTCTTCCACAAATGCAATTGAGAGCTATCTAAGTTTATTTGAAGCATTAAAATTATACTTAACTTCTGAAGACTCATAAATTCTGTAAAGCCAGTAGCCAGGGCCACCATCACAGCAGCCTGGCCCATGCAGGTTCGTATTGAATTCGGATAGTCGGTAAAGAAACAATGGAGCCAAAAACTGATGGGCCATCATTTTTAATCCTAGCTTGCACCCAGTGGGCAAGTAAAAACACACACTGGGCTCCAAAACCCACTCACATTCAGTGCTTCACAAAGCTACTGACTTAATCTGAGTTTCCTAGAGTCAAAGGTTTCTAGCTCACCAGACTTATTCACCTCTGTTCCCCATCCCCTTCCTTATCCCTGCACAAACTGGCTTCTCACTCAACACTCCGCCATCTTGGCTGCTTCTCCTGGCCTCCTCTTTGTGGCCTTTCTCTTTCTCTCCTCTTAATGCTAATCTCAGGAACTAAGAGAGCAAGCTCCTGTTCTGCCCCCATTTTATAGTGTAGATTCAAAACCTTTAATCCAATATACAAAATAAGGAAGTCTCTAATACAAAGTCACTTATCTGGGGCATGATTGGATTGTACCACCCCACATCAAAAAGGGTGGGAAAGGCTTAGTTCTAAAACCAAGCCCCAGGCTACAAGGATCCTGCCTGCCCACAGCCCACCCCCAACACACATTAATATCACCTGGCAATGGCTTCCACGTGGGCAGTGCCATCTTTAACAAAGTGAGAATAATATATTTTATTTGCCCAACAAATTCTTATTGACTTTTTAAGTAATATTCTAAGTGTGTGTAAAGCCAGCAGGCACGGCCAGGGCCACCATCAGAGCTGCCCAGCCCTTGCAGGTTTGCATTGGATTCGGACAGTCAGTAAAGAAACCATGGAGCCAAAAACTGGTGGGCCATAGCCTTTAATCCTAGCTTGCACCCAGCGGGCAAGTAAAAATACACACTGGGCTCCAAAACCCAATCACATTCAGTGCTCACAAAGCCACTGACTTATCTGAGTTTCCTAGAATCAAAGGTTTCTAGCTCACCAGCCTTATTCTCCTCAGTTCCCCATCTCCTTCCTTATCCCAGATACAAACTCTGTACAAACTGGCATCTCACTCAGCACTCCGCCATCTTGGCTGCTTTTCCTGGCCTCCTCCACGTGGCCTCCTTCCGCTGCTGGCTCTACTCTCTCTTGCTAATCATCCCAGGAAGCAAGAGCCCAAGTTCCCGCTTCATCCCCATTTTATAGTGTAGAAATCCAAACTCTTAATCCAATATACCAAATAGGGAAGTCTCTAATACAGTCACCCTCTGAGGCATGATTGGATTGTACCACCCCACATCAAAAAGGGTGGGAAAGAGTTAATCCCAAAACCAAGCCCCAGGCTACAACAATTCTCAACACACATTAATATCACCTGGGCAATGGCCTCACGTGGGCAGCGCCTAATTTTAACAAAGTGAGCATAATACATTTTATCTGCCCAACAGTGGGGCCTCCTGGTTTCTTATTGTTGGTCAAATGAGTTTGTAAATATGATATATATATATATGTGTTTGCTCGCTTTTGGTTTGTGTTGGGTGTGGGGGACGGACTGTGGGCAGGCAGGGTCGTTGTAGCCTAGGGTTTAGTTTTGAGACTAGGCTTTTCCCCACACCCTTGACTGATTGTATGATCTGGGTGGTGCACTCTCATGAGGAATCCAATTATGCCTCGGATAAGTGACTTTGTATCGGAGACTGCCTTGTTTGTATATTGGATTAAGGGGTTTTGGTTTTTTACACTATAAAGTGGGACAGACTAGGAGCTGGCTCACTCAGTTTCTGCTATCACGATTGCAGGGGCTTCCTTGATCCCTTGCCCTTCATGGGAAAAGCTGGTTTTCTGCTTTTCCCTTGTCTTCTTTTGTGGTTTGCCTGTCTTGGTGAGACACCAATAAATAGGATGGCCCACCATCCTCCAACTCCACCGTTTCTTTACCATCTGCCCGAATCCAATGGGAACCTGCATGGGCCAGGCGGCTGCTTTGATAGTGACAGCCATGGCTCCTGGCCTTACACTTATTCATAGTTCCCAGGATCTCTTTCATAGTAAAATTATACAACTTGAAAGAAGTGAAATAAATGTGTAAAGCCAGTATCCAAAACCACCATCACAGCAGCCTGGCTCATGCAGGTTCACATTGGATTCAAACAGTCGGTAAAGAAACAAAGGAGCCAAAAACTGGTGGGCTCTCATCTTTAATCCTAGCTTGCACCTGGTGGGCAAGTAAAAACACACACTGGGCTCCAAAACCCACTCACATTCAGTGCTTCACAAAGCTACTGACTTAATCTGAGTTTCCTAGAATCAAAGGTTTCTAGCACCAGACTTATTCACCTCTGTTCCCCATCTCCCTCCTTCTCCCTGCACAAACTCTGCACAAACTGGCTTCTTACTCAGCACTCCGCCATCTTGGCTGCTTCTCCTGGCCTCCTCCACATGGCCTTTCTCTGCTCTCCTCTCTGCTCTCTCCTCTAATGTTAATCTCAGGAACCAAGAGAGCCAGCTCCCGTTCTTCCCCCATTTTATAGTGTAGAAATCCAAACCTTTAATCCAATATACAAAATAGGGAAGTCTCTAATACAAAGTCACTTATCTGGGGCATGATTGGATTGTACCACCCCACATCAAAAAGGGTGGGAAAGGCTTAGTTCTAAAACCAAGCCCCAGGCTACAAGGATCCTGCCTGCCCACAGCCCACCCCCAACACACATTAATATCACCTGGGCAATGGCTTCCACGTGGGCAGTACCATCTTTAACAAAGTGAACATAATACATTTTAGCCACCCAACAAAATGTTATTAACGTATTCCATTGATTAAAGAAATTTTCTGAGTATATGTTGGGCAAATAAGTTTGTAAATTTTGTGTTTTTTGAATTTGATACTTTTATTGTTAAAAATGGTGCTGGTCTGTGAAATTGCTGATTACTTTCCTGCTTAGGAAGGGCCATTGTTATGCTTATGTTTGCTGGAGGAGGGGTTTCAAGCCAAAAAGTTTTATAAAGAGCAGAGGAGAAGAAGGAGAGGGAAGGAAGCTATTTTTGCAGAGTGAGAGCAAAAAGAAGGTGTGCAGATGGGGAACAAGAAGTGATTGAGACTGGTGGGGGCCTTTGATTCTAGGATAAACCAGAGAAAATTCTCCTAGTTGTGGAACCGAAGAATGTATTTGTTCATCGGCTGGTACTAGTCTTGAATAAAGGAATGGCTCACCATTTTTTGGCTCCACTGTTTTTTACTGTCTGTCCAAATCTAATTGGAACCTGCATGTGAATGGCCATGATGGCCACAACTACTGGCCGTGCAGTACATTGAAGAAAGAACTGAGCCTGACCAGGTGGTGGCACAGTGAATAGAGTGTTGGACTGTGGTGGTCAAATAAGTTTTTAAATATGATATATATGTCTGCTCACTTATAGTTTACATTGGGTATGGGGGGACAGGCTGTAAGCAGGCAGGGTGGTTATAGCCTAAGGCTTAGTTTTAAGACTATGCTTTTTCCCACACCCCTGACTGATTGCATGATGTGGGGTTGTGCATGTAAGGTCAGTGGATAATGAGGGATGGTCACGTGGGGAACCCAGGCCCATGAACTTTGGCTGGGACCACTCACAATCAAGCGCGCAAAGGGAAGCTTCCCAGGAACCATTTGGAAGGAAGCAATTGTCTGCCAGCCAGTGAAATTTCACCACGTCATAGTAGCTCCACTTCCCTAGAGGAACCCTTGCAGTGTCTCCCACGTGGTTTAATCTTTGCAACTTCTCTGGCCTCCATCTTTCTTTCCTCAGGGCCAGGGAACCTTGCCAGGCGGGATGCGCACTCTGTACTCAATAAAGCCGTTTATTATTCCACACTTTGCGGCTCCAGCCCTCCTCCTTTCTTCTCGGTGGGGAAAAATACCTTACAGTGCACTCTCATGAGGAATCCCATTATGCCTCAGATAAGTGACTTTGTATCAGAGATATCCGTGTTTGTATATTGGATTAAAGGTTTTGATATCTACACTATAAAGTGCGGCAGACTAGGAGCTTGCTCTCTCGGTTCCTAAGATTCCTTGCTCTCCTCTTCCTAAGAGGAGAGAGCAGAGAAAGCAGAGCAGAGAAGGCCACGTGGAGGAGAGGTGAAGCAGCCAAGATGGTGGAGTGCTGAAAGAGAAGCCAGTTAGTGCAGAGTTTGTCTAAAGAAAAGGAGATGGGGAACAGAGGTGAATAAGGCTGGTGAGCTAGAAACCTTTGATTCTAGGAAACTCAGATAAGTCAGTGGCTTTGGGAGCCCTGAATGGAAAGGGAAGTGTTTTCCCACTGTGTGTATTTCTTGCCCTCTGGGTGCAAGCTAAGATTAAAGCTAATGGCCCACCAGTTCTTGTCTCCATTGTTTTATTACCATCTGTCTAAATTAAATGTGAACCTGCATGGGCCAGGCAGCTCTGATGGTGGCTGTAGCTACTGGCCTTACAAACTGGGACAGGAAGGACCCAGGTTCGAGACCCCGAGGTCGCCAGTTTGAGCACATGTGGTTTGAGCAAAGCTCACCAGCTTGGGCCCAAGGTCAGTGGCTTGAGCAATGGGTCACTCGGTCTGCTGTAGTCCCACAGTCAAGGCACATATGAGAAAGCAATCAATGAACAACTAAAGTGCAGCAATGAAAAACTGATGCTTCTTATCTCTCTCCCTTCCTATCTGTCTATCCTTCTCTCTGACTCTGTTTCTGTCAAAAAAAAAAAAAAGGAAAAAAAGAAAGAAAGAAAGAAAGAAAGAAAGAAAGAAAGAAAGAAAGAAAGAAACTGATAAACTTTACATACCTTTAAGTGTCAAGGCTGTATTTAAAAGGAAGAACATCGCTTATTAACAGAAAAAGAAACTCCAATTTTAAGTGGATAATTATGTCATAAAAGATGGTATTATGTGCTTCAACAAATCAAATTTATAGAGCAATTCTCAGAGTTGTTAACTTTATGGCAGTGCATGTTCAGTATACTGGCTCATAATGCTAATGATGAGCACGTTTTTCCAATAAAAATATTTAGTGGACTAAAGAATGGAATAAGTAAATTGTGACCACTGTAGAAGCTATGTTATGATGTAAATGGTATATATACTTACATGAAATTTTATCAGCAAATTTTGCAAAACAAGAAATTTTTAAGGAGAAACACATCATCTGAGAAATAGAATTAAAAACATATGTAAGTTGGCAACATAATTTATTTCATTTTAACAATATTCTAGCATAAGTGTGGTTCATGCAATATTTTTATTTTATCTTAATAAACATATGCATAGGAAGTCAGGAATAACTCAAATTTAACTGAGCATCCTGTACTTTTTTTACCCCTAAATCTGGCAACCCTCTTTGCTAGATTGTTTTCTAATGTCGAATAATGCAATTGAGCCACTCGTACTGGGTATTAAGAAAAACTACTCTTTAAATAAAAAGTCCGTTTTTAATGTAAGAATGTCAAGAAGAATAAATCAAGAAAAGGCTTATCTCTGCTGAATGGTTATGAGTGGAATATTACTCTTCAAGACCTCCTTCGGAAATATCTTGATCATGAGAGAGTCATTTTAGATAGTTCAGCTTTGACAATTTTCCTTAAGAGAACAAGTCAAACAATAAGCTTGTCAAGATTATGCTTTCTTAGCCACAGGTGTTATATAAGAAAAAGAAAAAATATCTTCCTGAGAAATTCCCTACCTGGGCAAAAGGTAAACAAACAGAGAGCTGGACTATTGATGACACATTATCTTTTCTTTATCCCCATAAAGTACAAAAAATTGGCTTCATTTCCATTGCTAGTAATTTGTATTCTGATTATGCTATGCATGCGGGCAAACAAAAATAAAATATTCTGTTTGTAATATACTTAAGATAATTCAAAACCAATTCCACAATTATACTTAAGATAATTCAAAACCTGGAAAAGAATCCTTGACCATGCTTATAGCTAATATATTCTATAATTTCAAGTTTATCTACATGATAATTCCCCTTGTTTATTTAATGTTACAGACAATTTTCTTTTTTTTTTTATAAACCCAAAAAGAAAGGAAAGAGGGAAAAAAGGGAGGGAAGAAGGAACTACAAAAAATATGGGCAAGAATACAATGTGGCTTTGGCCAGGTGCTCAGTGGATAAAGCCTCAATGCAGCATACCAGAGGTTGCGGGTTTGATCCCTGTCAGGACATACATGAGAAGCAATCAATGTATGCATAACTAAGTGAAACAAGAAGCTGATGTTTCACTTTCTCTCTATCCATCTTTCTCTTTTGCCCTCTCTCTCCCTCTCAAGTTAATGGAAAAAAAATTATTATACACAATAAAAGGGGATTCCCTGAGGATATACCATAACTGTATTTTCACCCTAAGCAAATTATTAGGCTATCTCATTTCTTCTAAACTGTGAACAACTATATACAACTTCAGCTTGGAACAGTCATGCATCCCAATAGAGTTAAGGTCTCTTCCAATAATGGTGCTGTTTATAGAAATTTGAGATAAGGAACCCATCCAGAGCTGTGGCAAATATACCTTGGATCAAGTTGTTTTACAGTTACTCCTTCCAATGTGGAAAAATAAGAACAGAATGTATCTTTCTTAATTAGTTTAAATTCAAAGGGTAAAATAGCTCTGCATCTTTACTACTATGAGTGATAGAGGCACTTATCCTACATCACTGTCATTATCACTCATTCGATTGCCAGCTTCATTAGTATCTGGTCACTGCTCAGTTATAGTGGTATAGCCTTCTTGCTCACAAATTCTATATGAAAATACAGAGAAAGCACCAGAATTTTGCCCAGTGGGGCATGCTTCACAGTCAGATCTTCATTATGCTCAGCTACTTGTCTTGGCTTCAAGGATGGCCTGTTTCTCTCTATTAATACTTTAGAGGTCAAGTCTCAGAGAGCTAATAAACCAACCATTCTGAAATCTCTGCCACAAACTTTTTCAGCCTTATAATAAATTGTTTTGATCTTATAAGATGAATTTTATACTTACCTCTTTTCCCCTTAAATATTAAATCTCCATATCACCTCTGATAAATTCTAAGCTCATTTGGGTTTTGCCCTTATACAGAGCTCACTTGCCTCTTGATTCTGACTTTCTTCACTTTCTTTATCCAACTTTACTATCTGTGTTTACTCCTCAATCCATCTACCTGCATATGCAATATAGCCCTGTTATTGCCTCCTCTTCCCAGCCCAGTTACTCCACTGCAGGAAAACCTTAAGTTCCCAGCACCATACTACGGCTAAGCTGGCATCCACTATTAACAACTGTAGATCTGTATAGAGATAGTTTCTCAGATAGATAGCTAGATAGATAAAAGCGTTATGTTTATCATCTAGACCTTATCTTCCCAAGTATCTGATGTATATAAATTAGAGAATAGGCAGACACAGTGGCTCCCAAACAAGACCGTGGCAAAAGCCGACCTTAGTGACACTAATTAAATACCATATGTTCTAACCGAGGAAATTTCTTCAGACATATCTGTCTGGCTGATGACCAAACAGTGACCATTTTGTAGCTATAAGAGAAAATGAGAGCTTTGATATTTCTAATCTTCCTTATTTAATATTTTTTATATTTTTAATAATCTAAATAATATAACACCCAAAATGAAGCGAAAGCCTAATAATGTGGCATTTATTTTTCTAACACCTCTTATATGCTATGTGCTCTCAAACCAATGTTACAAATAGTTGGTCAATCTTAGCCTGCAAATATGTTCTATACAAACCACACTTTAAAAATTATTTGCAGGCTCTGGCCGGTTGGCTCAGCGGTAGAGCGTCGGCCTAGCGTGCAGAGGACCCGGGTTCGATTCCCGGCCAGGGCACACAGGAGAAGCGCCCATTTGCTTCTCCACCCCTCCGCCGTGCCTTCCTCTCTGTCTCTCTCTTCCCCTCCCGCAGCCAAGGCTCCATTGGAGCAAAGATGGCCCGGGCGCTGGGGATGGCTCTGTGGCCTCTGCCTCAGGCACTAGAGTGGCTCTGGTCGCAACATGGCGACGCCCAGGATGGGCAGAGCATCGCCCCCTGGTGGGCAGAGTGTCGCCCCATGGTGGGCGTGCCGGGTGGATCCCGGTCGGGCGCATGCAGGAGTCTGTCTGACTGTCTCTCCCTGTTTCCAGCTTCAGAAAAATGCAAAAAAAAAAAAAAAAAAGAAATTATTTGCAAACACTTAAATTTGAGGGAGATTCCAATAAATCTTTTTTATAATTTGAATAACTGGAATATCTGGCAACACTGGGCTTCTTTCCCACATGGCATTATGCACATGGCCACAGCCTCCACTACTCCCTGCTATTCTCTATATAGGAAAAATAGTCTTGATTGTGATGTTATCCTTATATTCAGAAACTCAAAAATAGATATTTCTTGTACCTCTCTTTCATAAATAAGAAAATAAATGGGATATGTCTAGAAAAAACAGAAAAGCATATAGTCTTCTTATAGAAAACTACTCCTTTAACACATAAAACAAGAGCCTTCAGGTAAGAGAAATACACCTGGCTTGCTGCACTCATGCTACCTGTTTAGCCACTATAAACCTTTACTATATAGAGTAAGGGTCTGTAAACCATGACCTACTGTCCAAATCTAGTCCATTGCCTGTTTTCATAAATCAAGTTTTATTGAAACACATCCATGTTTATTCACTTATATATTATCTTTGCTTTCTCATATAATTTAAGAGTTGAATAGTTGAAAAAGAACTTTATGACCCCCAAAACAATTACTATCTGGACCTATACAGAAAGTTAGTTGATTCTTGCTATACCCAATACCCAGGAAAAAGTAGCAGCTAGCCAGGGAATACATTTTGAATTAATATAGTTTGACTTTTAAAACTTGATGATTGAAAATAAGATATTGTTTCAATGTTAAAAGAAGATATTGGCAAAAATGTAAATATAGTCTATGTATGCATATTGTCAAAATTAAATCACTCTATGACACTTTTAATAAAATTCTTCATTTTTTCTAGTAATTTCAAAATATCACCATGATCAAGTAAAAAATGTTTTACCAAAAGGAAATTATAATAGTAAATCATTATAATCACTTCCTACTTACAATATGCTAGTATATCCATTAGACTTTACATTGAATCAACACAGTGGTTTAAAAACAGATTTTTTATTTTCTAGCTATGAGAAAAGAAGATTTCTTTTTAAGAAAATAGATCATTGGAAAAAGAATGGTGTTAATTATGGTTTGGTTCATAAATTATTGAATTTCAAAAATATACATTAATCCCATGTTTTTCAACTGCCAGTTTGTGGACCAGTTCACCAGAAATTTCAGACCAGTCAATGAAAGAGTTAACTATCTTGATATTGTATAGAAATTATAGACTCAATGATCCTGGTCAAATTCACTTATGTTCAGGGTGATTTCTGCCTTAGCAGTCCTGAAATAATTCTCCTATTTTCACCCATCCTCAAGTGTAAAAATTAAAAAAATTGCTACATTAGTCTGTTCCCTAAAGGACCATCAATCAATTCTTCAAGATACTCACATTATGGCCTGGCCTGTGGTGGTGCAGTGGATAAAGCGTCGACCTGGAAATGCTTCGAAGTCGACCGGTTCGAAACCCTGGGCTTGCCTGGTCAAGGCACATATGGGAGTTGATGCTTCTAGCTCATCCCCCCTGTCTCTCTCTCCTCTCTCTCTCTCTCTCTCCCTCTCTCTCTCCTCTCTAAAACGAATAAATAAAATTAAAAAAAAAAAAGATACTCACATTATGACCCTCTTAAACGAAGTGAACAAACAGCAATTTTATTTGATTTATGGCAAATGGAGCATAAATCAATACAAAATGACATGTATATATTTATCTCCTTGTTTGATGTGAAAGAAATCTAATCATATAATTAAATTATCTATGAACTATTGACAGGGCAGAAAAATGGGACTTGTTACTTCAGACTGAGAGGGAGATAAAGATTAGCACATGCCAGGCTGTCCAGGTGCTGATCCAACACTGGATCTTGGCACAGAAGAGATGGTTGAAGGATAAGTATGTCTCCGGAAAAGATTGACATCTACAAATGAAACCTATGAATGTAAAGAAATTCAGGTTTTCTTATACTTGCAAATTTTATTTTTTAATTTGTTAATTCCTATCCTTCAGAAATATATGAACAACAGGAGGTACAATTATAAACAGAAAAATTCAGTGTTTAATATCATAGGCTCCCTCGTTCAATCTAATTAGACCATGGAGGATTTCCTGGGTATATCTATCCCAGTCCTAAAAAATGAGTAGAGAATAGTCTGAGAATGTTAAATATTAACTCTTCCTTAAATATTTGGTACAATTTACCTGTGAAGTAATCTGGGCCTAGGCTTTTGTTTGTTGGGAGGTTTTTTGATAACTGCTTCAATTTCATTGTGAGTAATTGGTCTGTTTAGATTCTCTTTCTTCCTGGTTTAGTCTTGGAAAGTTGTATGTTTCTAAAAATTAATCCATTTTTTCTAGAATGTCAAATTTGTTGACATATAGCTGCTCATAGTATTTCTTAATGACCCTTTGTATTTTTGTGGTGTCATAAGCTCTTCTGTTTCTGATTTTGTGTTTTCTCTTCTGCTTGGTGGGTCTTACTAAAGACTTGTCAATTTCATTTATCCTCTCAAAGAACAAGGTCTTAGTTTCATTAATTTTATCTATTGTTTTTCTATTTCATTTATTTCTGCTTTTTTCTTTGTTATGTCCTCCCTTCTGCTTACTTTGGGTTTTATTGTCCCTCTTTTTCTAGTTTCTTTAGTTGTAAATTTTTATTGTTTATTCGGGATTGTTCTTGCTTGTTGACATAGAACTATATAGCTATAAACTTTCCTCTTAAAACTGCTTTTGCAGCATCCCATTTTGTAATATTGTGTTTTTATTTTCTTTTGTCTCAGGTAGTTTTTGATTTCCTGTTTAATTTCCTTTTTGCTCCATTGGTTGTTTAGAAGCATGTTTTTTAATCTGCATATATTTGTGTTTTTTCCAGTTTATTTTTTTTCTTGTGTAGTTGATTTTTACTTTCATGCAATTGTGATTAGAAAATATGCTTTCCTGTCCTGTGGTGGTGCAGTGGATGGAGCATCAACTTGAAATACAAGTTTATGGTCACAAACAAGTTTAAGGTCCTGGGCTAGCCCGATCAAGTCACATGCGAGAAGCAACTTTGGTTTGATGCTTTCTGCTGCCCCACCTCAACTTTCTTTCTCTCTTTCTCTCTCTCCTCTCTCTAAATATCAATAAATAAAATAATTTCTTAAAAAATGCTTGATATAATTTCAATATTCCTTATTTATTGAGGCTTGTGTGTGATCTGTCCTGAAATTGTTACAACCTTGGAATTCATCAAAAGATTAATGAACAAGGAAGATGTGGCACACATGTGCACACATGCACACACTAAGTGAAGTATTAAACAGCAATGAAAAGGAATAAATTTTTGTTATTTGCAACAACATGGCTGATCTAGAGTAGATTATGCTAAGTGAAATAAGTCAATCAGAGAAAGACAAATAGCATATGGTTTCACTTATATGTGGAACCTAATGAACAAAACAAAACAAAAACAGAGAACAAAGGGACAGTAATCAGAAAGGAAGAAGTGGGAGGATAGATGAAGGGAAAGAGGAATATAGTTAATAATACTGTGATAGGTTTGCATGGTAACAACTGATTATTGGAATGAGTGGGATGATCACATTATAAGGTTAAAAAAGTCAAATCACTACATGTACATTTGACATTAATATAACCAGTATAAGACTGTTTACCAAAATACTAAAATTAAAAAAAATTTAAATAAGAAAAGTCTATCTGTTTGAGATGATGCCAAAGATGATGAAATAAAAGGGAGAGTATTATAGAAATAGAGTAAGAAAAGGGGTAAATAAATAATTCTGTCATACACTTAATCATCAAACCTGAAAAAGGAAAGTCACCTTTACCACCAAGTTTCCCCACTATGTCCTCAATATCTTAAATGGATTCTATTTTTTATTTACATATTCAGAAGAAAGTATCTGGACCCTTCTCACTTTGTAAACCAAGAACCTAAGACAGGGCTCAGAACCGTTGTCAGAACAGAGTAGGGTGTCTAATCAATCTCTAATAAAAATAAATAAATAATTGCTTATATGTTGCAAAATGTTTTCAGATATTCACATTAATTTTTGCTTTTTTTATTGTAATCAATTCCTAAATAGTTCCCATACTTATATTTCATTCCTCTCTTTTAAATTGTGAGTAGAATTATATTTCTAAATAACATTTTTATAATGTTTTTATAATCTTAATGATTAAGTTTTAATAACTTTGACACATTGTTATGATAGTATAAAAAGCATACAAACCACTTGAAAAACAATTCTACACTAAAACATAAGAACTTCCTTTTATTAATTCCACTCCAAGAAATCTGTTTGCTTAGAAAAATAATACAAATAAAGTCATAACCAAAGGTTGTTCATTGCAGTATAACTTATAGGAGTAAAAAATTCAAGTAACTTAAATAAATAACAATAAATAAGCAGTTTAAATTCTGACATTTTATCTTAAGAAGCAATGGAAGTGATGGTATACACTACATACAATCATAGTATAAACAGTCAAAATAGTAACTATCATGCTTTATACTAACGTGAAAATCCTCATAATAGCATAAGTTTAAAAAGAATTAAAAGTTTATAATCAATTACTGAATATATCCAAAATTTTACCTATTTTACAAATAAAACTATATATACTTACATGTAATATTATATATGTGAGCATATGCACATATCAAGGTTATATATGGACATAGAAAAATGTGGGAAACTACAACTGAACTTTTAACTTTTTTCTTAAGTGAGAAATTTGGAGAAAATCTTTTAATCATTGTTTTACACAGTTAAGGTTTGAGTTATTTTAATGAATATATATTTTAATAACAAAAATTAAAGATGCATGATTTTCTTAAAGGGTTCTTATTTGTTAGAGATACTTTATGAAATATTTATGAATGGAATATAATGTTTGGGATGTGCTTAAAAATAATCCATGCAGTACATCCAGGACCTGTCTGACATCTGGGCAGAGGTGGAGAAGAAGGACCAACCGCAGATCCGAGTTTAAGGAACAGCCATGAACAGAGACTGAGGGAGACGCTCCTGGTGACCTTGCAGGCCAGTGCTACCAGTCCAGCCCACAGGGACCCCTGTGCTTTCGGCTGCCGGACACCTGCCGTTTCCCCTCTGGCTTCATTTGCCCCATCCTTGAACACTAAATTCTATAAGAAGTTTGTTCCTAAAAAAAAAAAAAAATCCATGAGAGGGAATGTGTGGGTGACAGATACTGACATGTTTAAAAGTTTTTATAATAAGCCTCACCAGGTAGTGGCACAGTAGATAGTGTCAAACTGGGATGCAGAGGACCCTAGTTTGAAACTCTGAGGTGTCAAGTTTGACTGCAGGCTCACCAGCTTGAGTGCAGGGTCGCTGGCTTGAGCATGGGATCATATACATGACTCTATGGTCACTGGCTTGAACCCAAAGGTCATGGGCATGAAGCCCAAAGTTGCTGCCTTGAGCTCAAGGTCGCTGGCTTAAACCCAAGGTCACTGGCTTGAGAAAGGGGTCACTCACTCTGCTGTAGCTCCCCGCCCCCAGTCAAGGTAAATATGAGAAAACAATCAATGAATGACTAAAGTGCTGCAATGAAGAATTGA
Source organism: Saccopteryx bilineata (assembly GCF_036850765.1). Taxonomy (NCBI): domain Eukaryota; kingdom Metazoa; phylum Chordata; class Mammalia; order Chiroptera; family Emballonuridae; genus Saccopteryx; species Saccopteryx bilineata. The sequence continues at coordinate 53,494,957 of NC_089498.1, read as the reverse complement.
TGCTTCTCATCTCCCTTCCTGTTTGTCCCTATCTGTCTCTCTCTGTCTGTCATAAAAAGAAATGTTTCCATAATAAAATTAACATATTATAGATCAAGCTGAAATCCCCCTTAATACCTTCTAATCCTAGGACCCTCGCCTTCCTCAGGTAATCACTGTTTTCAGTTTGCTCTGAAGTCTTGCAATATTCTGGGCATTTAAGTATTATACATTTACTCACAAGGGATAAAAAATAACATTTTTAAGGACAATTTTTTTTCCCATTTATGGCAGTATTTTCAGCCAGGTATATTGTCCTCCTTGTTTTAGGGACAATCCAGGTAGCACAGAGATCTGACTCATTCTTCCACTGCTACACAGCAGAGCACAAAAAGGGTGTACTCCAGATTTTTTACCCATCTCCATGATAAACATTATATTGTTTCCAGTTTTTTGTAACTACAATCATTGCTTCAATAAATATCCTTGAATGTGTCTACTCATAAAAAATTATAAAATAAAAACTAAAGCTATTCAAATATGTACACAACAAAAATATTGAAAAGACCTTTCAAAATAGGAAAAGTCTTTATGTTGTGGTGGTAGAGGGAATTTAAAATTATTTCTGGCCCTGGCCAG